>NC_037544.1:461078-478305 GCF_001531365.2 Cynara cardunculus var. scolymus
CCATTGCCCTTACCACGAGAGCGACAGTCCTTCTTCATATGACCAGGCTTTTTACACTTCCAACAAGTCACAGTACCCTTCTTATTGGCAGATTTATCATCACCACTTTTGAACTTTCTTTTGTTCTTATTTTCGTTGTACTTTTTGGCTCCATCTCCTTCAATCATGTTGACAGARGATGATCCAATTTGATTCTTGTCTTTAGGATTAATATCAAGTTCCTGATTTCTTAATCCTTCCTCAATTCGTAGATGACTACCGAGTTGAACCAAATTTAGATCTTCCTTTTTGTGTTTCAAACTATGTTTGAATTCTTTCCARGAAGGGGGCAGTTTATCAATAATTACTGCAACCGAGATGGCCTCATCCATCAGCAAATTGTGTTRGGTATACTGTCCCAGAATCCTTAACATCTCATGGTATTGTTCCATGACAGGCCTGGTTTCAACCATCTTGTAATTCATAAAATTACTAACAAGAAACTTCTTTGCAGAAGCATCTTCTGCCATGTATTTGGATTCTAGGGACTCCCACAAGGCCTTTGCAGATTTAGCGTTTTGATGGACATCAAATAGGGCATCAGACATACCGTTTAGAATATGACCCCGACATATGTAATCGTCGTTCTCCCACTTCATCCTTTTCCTTGTCGTCTCCAGTGTTTCATTCTCATCCCATTCGGGACTGGGTGTACTCAGAACGTACACAACCTTCAGGGTGGTAAGAAGAAAATGCATCTTCTTTTGCCAGCGACGAAAATCCTGTCCTTCGAACTTTGCCAACTTATCAAACTTGTTCGTCATATTTTTCACAGATTCTCCAATCGTCATGATCACAAATATTTCGATCTTTGTTAGAATACTTAAGGATCACAGTAAATCTGAGAGTCGTGTAAACACTTTCAGATCGAAATATTTCGATGGTGCTATCGAAATCTTCAATCGGATAAAACTCAAAAATTGAAACAGAGAATGTGTATTTGTTCTATTATGAACAGCACCCAAATTACAGCATATCTCTGATCAATAAAACTGTAGTTCGGTTATAATTGCCAAAGCAGTTATCAACCACCAAACAGTTCAATAAAACCTCCATCGATCAGCAGCTAAGTCAATCTATTACACTTAAATAACATTGGTGACAAAATCACCAACATCAAATCGGTGTTTATATGTTCATGTAACCGGTCATATAATGCTGTTTCTTAATTTTGGTTGTTCATGAAGATCATCGTTGAATCAATCGGTGTTTATGTGATCTGGATAACTGTATTATCGATTCTGGATCGTGGTGTGGTTGACTGGTTGTAAGGCAGCTACTATTTGATATCCGTCAGAGAAACCTTTTGCTTTCTTATTTGACATTGAAATCACTTATTAATTATTAACTTCAAAACTTCATAGACTTAGATTGTAGATTAACGATTGATTATCCCATTAGATTAGAACACAGCATTTTGAAACTTGATGAAACAATACGTGCTAATTGAAATCTTGCTATAAAAACAGCTGCAGGAATTAGGGTTAGAGCTTATTAAGTTATGGATAGATGTTAAGCAAGTAATTAAAAGGAATCTAAGGGCCTTTTTGTTTTTCCAAAATTACCTCTTAATACCTTTAAAGTCTGATTTGTTTAGAGATTTGGTATTAATAGCGTTTGTTTTATTTCTAAAATAAGAGCTTAAAAGCTCTAAATCCCCTTTGACATTCTTCTTTATCCTAATCCGTCCTCTATCAAATGGTTCATATTTTTGGGGCTGGAAGAGATTTGTTAGCAAAAATTATTTATCTTTTATACTATTGTAAAAAAAAAATTATCTTATATTTTGCATTTGTTTGACTGATTTAAATTTCAGACTTCATACGTAAAAACAAACAATCTTACTGATCCAGATTTCAGACTTCAGGACCACCTCTTATAAATCAGAAGTGAAATAAGACTTCAGACTTCAACACCTCTTAAAAAACAAACGCCACCTAACACTTTTTTCTGATCTAAAGCTGATCTTTACCAAATTTATTCTTGTTGTATGATATATATGTGCTAGCTTATGTATACAAATCGGTTTTGATTATAGTTTCGGTTCTAATCTTAGGGTTACTCCCTTCGTTCCAAACTAAAATTAAGGTTGCAACTTAGTTGGATTTGGTTTGGTTAGGTTAGCTAACCTTTTTTTGTTAACCACATGTGTCCGGGCCAGCTTGTGCACATCTCGACTAATCCCACGGGCCCTAGAGAACAACCAGGAAAATCCTTGATGTCCTTGCAGGACTCATACCACTAACCTAGAAGAAGGATCCCCCAAACCGTATTGCCAGTTGAGCTAATGCCACAAGGTTTAGTATTCTGGTTAGCTAACTTCAACTAGTCATTTATAGCTTTTGGAGTCTCACGTTGGTTAGACACAATCCCTTTCTCCTCTATATTGTTGGAACCCCTCATGTCTTCACTGTCCCTTTTGGAGAGTAATTTGCAAAGGATTCACATATCTTACATGGTATCAGAGTGACGGTACTCCCCTAAAAGGGGCTTGACAATCCGGTGCACCGTCTTTGTTTAGCCTCTATTAGAGGGGGTGCTTTGGAGTTCCATATCGGTTAGACATGGTCCCTTTCTCCTCTACATATGTTAGAACCCTTTTCTCTCCTCAAGGGAACTTTTGGAGAGTAATTTGATGGGGTTACACATATCTCACAAGAACAAGGTGAGAGAGATTGCTTGATTGTGGAACTTTGGTTATAAACATTTGGAATAGGCGATAAACATGTATAAAATTGAACTAGAGCATAGTTTTTGGTTCTAATCATGACTTCAAATCCCATGCTCAGAATACATGTAAAAGATATGAGTAGCCAAGGCTTTGTTATTTACATGGCCTTAGATTGATAATCGGGTAGCTATAGTATTAGTGTCCAAGGCAAGCAACTCCGACTGGGACAAGAGAAGGTCAGAGGTAGACAACGTCCCTGTTTTATCAAAATCGAGTATTTCAAACTGTTCCATGATAGGTGTGATATCTTCTTCGTTGATCTTCCCCATCTCTTTTAGCTTATAGATCACGAACTCAGCAGCTCTGTTTCAATATCAAAAGATAATTAAACACCATTTTAGAGTCTTATCATGTTCAAGAATGCAAGTTATCAACTTCTAGTTATATTTTGATAAATGTAGAACTAACTATTCATGATGAATATAATAACTATTCATGATGAAAATCATGCATTTTCATTCATGGATATCTATTATATATTGACCATCATCAATAGGTTGTTCTCACGGTTTTCAAAATATTTATGGTTCTCAAACGAGCCTGCCCCCTCCTGGTTATTTGTACTTACATGACGATGCCATCACCATCAAAATCAGCTGCCTCAAGATCAGAAGTGGTTGTTTTTCTTTTAAGAACCCATTTGACCAATGACCTTTGCCTTCTTTCAGTGTGTAGCAGAGCAAAACTAAAGAGCAACTGAGCTACATAAATGGTACCCAACAAGATCCAGAACAAAGAAAAGACACGCCCACCTGTCGTCGAGAAGCATTTATCTATGTAACCAAGGCCAGTGAGCGTTCCAATGACACAATAGAAGGCATGAACGAAGTCCAAATCCTCAACAGAAAGTAAAAAACCTGTCCCTGCAGCCATGAAAACCAGAAGCAATGCCACCAAGATTATACACTTATTTCTCACTTTCTTCGTTCGGATCTTTTTCAGAATCTCTCTTTCACCGAGAGTTTGGTTCAAACTTAACGCCTTCACCAGCAATCGTTCTTGTTTCTCCACTAAAAGATCTGCTGCTTTACTCAGAACCAACCCGACAATCAACGTACCCAAAACGACAAAAAGACAGGCGAGTAGTATTGTAAGGTTGCTATCTGGAGAAAGATCTCCATAGCCGACTGATGTCATCGTTACAATGGTGAAATAAAGTCCATCGAGTACACTATTTGTTTTCTTTCCTTTAATCTGGTGCCTGGCTAGATGAAAGCAAAGAGTACCTGCAGCCAAGTATACAAAGAAGATGACAGCTACTTTCCAATAATTCGGGTACAAGTGATCAAAAACAGACTTGGGTTTTGGCAGAGATTCAGCGGGGGCGGCATGCTTGCCATTGGAAATGGAAGAATTTGCACGTGGGGCACTTTTAATTCGCCGGAATCTTCTCTTGAGCGAAGCTGTTTGGTCTTTCAGGCGTGGCCGCTTCGGTGAATCTTGTTTTTTGGCTTCAGATGTCATTGCAAGAAACTTGGAGCTCTGAAAGACAATTTGAAATGACAAATTATCGTGTTCGCCATCAGAGCTTCAATCAGAAAGTTTTGTTTTACAAGAAACTACAGTTCAGATTTCAAGATTTTAAAGCAGGTTCATTTTTCAACTTACATATGAACTGAAGATGATTGGATTCTTTGAACATGGAGGGGTGAAAACACGGTGGTGGTGGGAACTTAGATCAAGAAAGTTTTGCAAGAAACTGCAGTTCAGATTTCAAGATCATATAGCAGCTTCATCATTTAACTTACATGTGAACTGAAGATGATTGGATTCTTTGAAGATGTAGAAAGGGAGCATGGTCTTCCTTTATGCTTGGCTTTTTGTTTGATCAATCTCAAGCTTCAAGCCTCAACCACAATTCTTTTATCAGGGGTGTATGGAAGACCATCAAGTTACGGATTTTGTATACAGATTATTGAGATGTATATATATATATATATATATATATATATGTATGTATGTGTATGTGTATGTGTATGTGTGTGTATAACATTAAACTTATATATGAAATGCAAAGTTAATATATGGTCCTGACAACAGCTTTAAAATCATAGATCTTGGGATCCGGATGACAATAATGTGATTATGAACCTTTTTCGTCATCTTGAACCAGACGGTAAAATAACAAAAATGCCGTGTCGGTTAGACGCTACTCATAAGATGGTAAAAACTTGTGTGTGGTATTTGCATTCGAGTGATATTTTAGAATGGTATTTTGCTTTTTAAGTGTGTGGTTGGAATGAAACCGTAAATTGGTGTTATTTATTGTCGTTTTGACGTTACTATTAGTTGTATGGTTAGATGTGGATAAAGATGGATATTTATTATGAAATTTGACAGTTTGAATATATACTTAATGATGTGTTTCACATTGATGATGTTATTTGAAACCTAAAATCAGTCTCTTTCAGAATGAAAATGAAAGAATGTAAAAAGATGGAAGTGAAGGGTGGCTGATTGCTTTAGTAAAGAAATGATTAGAACATAAGTGGTGCTTAACCACTCCACTGACCTTCCTCTAAAGAAAAATTCCTCTTTAATCAAAGTAGCAAAGTTGAATAAAGCTGAAATGGGGTTTAGTGGCAGATCTAGAGACTTCTGTGGTTGGGACACGAGATCAACGTTTCAACTATTAAAAAGCATTTAAAATGATAGCTTATGCTAAAAAAATCAATTCTAAACATACGTTAAGAAAACACCAGAAGCCATCTATAATATTGTTATAATAATAAACATCTTAATATATTAAACTTTTAATATATATATATATATATGTGTGTGTGTGTGTGTGTATGGGGGGAGAGAGAGAGAGTTGGGTTCTAGTGAGAAACATAAGAAGATATCTCCACTTTTGGATCTATCATAATTGAATGTCAACATTAATGAGGTGAGATGCACCGGATCAATTCCCTTTTGTACGGGGATTGATTTGGTATATCTCATCTTAATATACATTTAAGGGTGGAGATCACTTTTTACGTTTCTCACTTAACTCTCTTTCTCACCGGATCCCAACCCAATGGTCTTATTGGTCTAGGCGAAGGACCGTGTGAGAATGAAAGTTAAGGTGATAAACATAAGAACAAATATGGACTTTTGATCACCTTTAATCTTAAACTCACCCATGAATCGTGCTTGATATATGGATTGATCCGGTGCATCTCGATGCATCTCATCTTTGTGCATCACATTGAGAAAATACAAAAATGATCCAACATTTATGTGGTTGATCAGTTCTACATCTCGACTAATTAACTTATGCCACTTAAAATTGTAATCCTTTGAACCAAGAAATTGTATATAATATTTTGAGACTGAAAACATAATTTTTTAAAGGCAAATTGCATAAAAAAGTAACGTATCTTAACTTGATATTTATTTTGAATAAAGTATTTTCAAAACTTTAATTTGGTACTTAAGATGTAAAATTTTAAACATTTAAGTAACCGGATAATCGGTTGAAGCATTAACTGGTTACCATGCTGATGTGACGAGTGATGTGGTATCCAACTAAGTATTATTTGCTATTCAACCCAATTTCATCCCCTCACTCGCCACATCAACCGGTTATCCGGGTACTTAAATATTTAAAACTTTACATCTTAGGTTTCAAAATATAAAATTTGAAAGTACGTTACCTAAAATAGGAATCAGGTTAAATTACGTTACTTTTTCATGCAATTTTTTAATTATAAAAGCCTGTTACTATTCAATAATACCAGTCTTGAAATAAGAAATGTATACTAACTTTTAACTAGATGTTACGTTAAGGGGTCTACAGGACCACAACGTATCAGCATGGGTCCTTTAGATATCAAGTTGATGATAATAATAGTGATGAATTTGTTTGATAGTAAAGAAACATTCATTGGAACCTAAATAGTAACGTGGAAAACGATTATGTATTCATAAAAATAAAATAATTGTGGTCCATTCGGTGGAATGAAATTTTGAAGTCGAAAACTCAAATCTTTAATATTTTGTTTCACCTCTCGATTTTTTTAATGGTTTCGTATGGTTTCTTTTCAGTGCTTGGTAGCCGTAGCAGTTGTATTCCATGGAGGAAGAACGCCCCACGAGGGGCTATACACCGAGTGTTATAGAATCTCATTGTTCATTTATTCTTCTTTTATGGTGGAATAAAAGGAGAACGAGACTTGATTTTGCAGTTTTTGTGAAGATTCAACATCAACGAGACCAGTCGCTGGTAAGCTTTAGTGAAGGCATTCAATGACCAATAGGAGCACACTGTTACGTTTTAGTGAGAGCACTCACTGATCAACGACAGTGACCCCACACACTTGTTGAAGGCAAACATTGGAAGCCGCATAGACTGATAAAGTTTTGATTGCCAGAAGAGTTGCAACAAAATCGAAGCTGAAGGTATTGAAGATAAGTTTTGAAGCAAAGGACACTGAGCACTACTCCTGGACCCCGCAAGGACAACAAGACCCTCTTGAATCCCGTTATTCTTCAATTCCAGGTTCAAGTTATCTTATACAGCATATTTATGTGTCTCTTAAATCGCATCGTAATCTAATCAAAAACCATCTCAATATCATATAAATTTTAGTTACACCAAATTATTGATAAACCGATAATGACATTCCAACCACTACACTAATCAAGTCACAAATCATGAAGCTAACCCGAAATAACAAGGTACACCGAATTTAATTTAATTCCCGATGATGGATAATTTAAAGCAATCTTGCGAAGTTGCGAGCCTACTTAATTATTGGCCGAATAAACAAAGTCAAATGGTTAATTTCTAGGAGTAGAATTTGAAATTAAGAATATGTTTGTTTGCAGTTTATTTGATAAATTATATATGATTGTTTAATAGTGACTTAATGATACAAAAAGTGACTTATTCAGTAAGTTTTTATGAGATATTTTATATAAATAGTCAATTTTGCTTGTATGTCTCTTGAATCGTATCGTAACTTAACACATTTTTTTCCATCTATACAAAAACCATCTCAAACAAAATATTTCTCAAACTCTACAGCAAATTAATCCACTCATACAACTTTAACAATTCAGAACTTAATAGAAAACCAACCAATTATCCAACAACTCACTGGAGGTAAATTGGTCATTTTAACCGGTTCTGTCCAATCCTATCACGTCTTACCAAAAGCTGAACAACTATCCAGTCCAATCTGCGTACCAAACGTAACTTAAACCTTGCCCATTTCCATTTCCAATTTGTTGATTCAATGAAGTTACTACCATTTGGGCCATCCCAATCCATTGGGTGAGTTTGATACCACCCCAATCCATGGATAAACCCTCTGTTATAATCTTGATAGATTTTTCTACCTTTCCCTACCGGCAACTTGCTCCTCTCTCACCATCATTATCAGCCACCGGACCTCCTCCACCTGCAAGCCCAAGCAGTCCTCTCCCCTCTCTCTATATACATATATATATGTATGTATATATGTGTGTGTGTTTGTGTGTATATTATTCTTACCGGCAAAGACTTCAACTTTCTTGACTATTTCTTGAACCCACCATCACCACCACCACCACCACCATCAACCCTAAACCATTCTTTGTTACTCTTAAAACAGTCGCCCATTATTAGTCTTGTTAGACACCCTTATGCCATATGTGTATTTCTTCCAAAAGAGTTGGCAAAGACTTGATCTTTTTGTAAAGTAGTATATTTCAGATCTTCAAGAAACAGTAGTCAGTATCTGATATTTTTCTCAAGGTTCCACGAGATGCCCACTTCTTGTCATCTTGGTTGGTCTGAATCAATGTTTTGTGTGGATTTCAACTTCAGCAAGACCTTTGTGCCTTCTTGGCAGCTGAATAAAGTGGATTTTTGACTTTTGAAATTTGAACCCTTTTAACCTAACATCTGTATAAATCTCTAGTTGATGCTTCTCTTTTCAAGATTTTGTCTTAAAGATTATATAATGGGTAGGGTTAGTGTACATTGTTTGCTGGTTGTGAAATTAGGGTTTTGTTAAAGAACTTACTAGTGAAGTGGGTATAGGTTGGTTTTGGTTCAGCCATGGCTGAAAGTGGTCAAAGTTTTTGATCCCTTTAACGGAACATCTGTATACATCTTTAGTTGCTGCTTCTCTTTTCTAGATTTTGTCTTAAAGATTCAAAATGGGTAGGGTTAGTTTACATTATTTGCTGATTGTAAGATTAGGGTTTTGTTAAAGAACTTGTTAGTGAAGTGAGTATAGGCTAGTTTTGGTTCAGCCATGGCTGAAAGTGGTCAAAGTTTTGTGGAATGGAAAGAGGAATTTGTTTCAAAGGAAAGGGGCAAGAGGGTGGTTCACTATTTCTTGAAAGAAAAATCTGGTGAATCGGTGCTAGCTGTTGTGGGAACTGAGAGAAGTGTTAGGCATATGTTTTATGTGGTTGCTGAGGAGTTCTTGAGGGTTAACGAGCTGAATCGTTCAGTAAATGCTGCGTATAGATGGAGATCGAGGAGGGAGGTTGTTAATTGGCTGACTTCTATGCTATCGAAGCAGTACCGGCAAGGTGAATATGAAAACCCTGCGTTTTAAGCTCAAAAACTGTTTAGAATCATGTGAAAAGTTTATGAAGATTCTGCCATTGTTATTAGATGAAAATTGCAAGTTGGTATTTGTTTGTTATCTATGAATGTTTATTTCTTGATGTTTCCGATGATTATTGAAGATGTTATATTCAAACAATTGAATGAGAAAGGCAACTTGCACAATTGGATGCTTAATTAGGCCATTTTTGGCAACCATAAGCTAGCTTATTTTTTAAGCTTATTGAAAAAGTCACAATTGGTCAGCCGTCTAGCTTTTTGAAACGCTAATTCCAGTAGCCTTTCAAATTTTCAATGAACTCCAGGACTTTTTCTAATTGTGCTTTTCTAATTATTTTTTCACCATGTCTTTTTTAAGTCATTTATAGTGTCAATCTAGCTTATTAACTAGTTTTTGTCAAATATGAACTATTTTATTAGCTAGCTTACTGGGCAACAACGGGCTTATTGGCCAACAACTAGCTTATTAGCAAGCAACTGGCTTATTTGCCAGCTTATTAGCAAGCAACTGGCTTATTTGCCAACTTATTAGCCAACAAGTAGCTTATTAGTCAACAACCGGCTTATTGGCAAACAGCTAGCTTGTTATTTGCCTGACTTATTAGCCAACAAGTAGCTTATTAGCAAGCAACTAACTTATTAGCCAACAACCGGCTTATTTGCTGACTTATTAGCCAACAACCGGCTTAACAGCTAGTTTGCCAAACATAGCCTTACATGATTCATGAGCAAGCCATCCAATCCGTTTGGGTATGTGGTTGTAGTTATTGATGCTGGAAACAAAGTTTGCAACTTTTACCGAGAGAGAAGTCTTTTTTAACACTCCCGTGTGGACAAGAGAATAAAACCATCATCCACAAAGCCATAGTTGTTATTAAGTCCAAATCAGGCTCCATACCTCATTGAAGTTGCAGCATTTCTTTCTTTGGCAAAGTGTCAAAGTTAAAGTCATGTATTTGTTCATTATCATCATTCGAAATTGATTTATTGTATCGTGGGGATTCTTGCAGTCTGAATTGAAGGTTATTTAAGGTATTTCACAAGTAGTCAAACGCATTCCTTACTGAAGCGGCAACTTTCTTTATCATTTCTTATTCCAGATTCGCCTAAAGGAGATCATGTTTCAGGATTCAACACTGTGTATCAGAATCGTCCTGCAAGAAATTTGAAATTACGCACTCCGGATATTGTCTGGTCAGGTGCAACATGGACTTGTGGTAAGCAACTCAAGCACTTCCCAGCATTTTGCAGGAACGGGATTACAATAGCGGTAAGCATCTGTTTCTAATTCAGCCGATAACTCTGAACCATCATACTTGGATTTTCGTGGCAAATAAATCATCTTTCTCGTGGAAATGAAAACGAGACATTATGTTTTGAGATAATGAGTGATTGTGGACAATAAAGGGCAGGTTCATTTGAGAATCGTAAATATATTGAGAACCTAACTATTCATGAGGATATCTTGAACAAAGAAAAGTGCATTATGGTCATGCATGTTTAGGCATATTCATTGCGAATAATTCATGAATATTAGGTATATTCATCATGAATAATTTATGGATAGCTGGTTCATATTTCTCAAAATATTTATGGTTTCTAAATAGCTTACCTTCTATCCTGTATTTTTCATTCTTGAAAGCTATAGGGTTATTTAGGTATATTCATTATGGATAATTCATGAATATTAGGTATATTCATTATGAATAATTCATGGATAGTTGGTTCATAGTTCTCAAAATATTTATGGTTTCTAATTGAACTTTCCTTTTATCTGTATTGTTGATTCTTGGAAGGTATGGTGTTTCTATGGCATTTTTACAAGAACAACGATTAATTTGATGAAAAGTCAAATATGATGGTTCAAAAGGTCCCCCTTCTAATCCGAATAATATATTGAGTCTTGAGATTTGTTGTTGCACTCGATGTGCAGGTACAATCGTTCGTTTTTGTCATGGCTGAAGAGGGAAAACGTCATCTTGCATTTCTTGAAGATATGTACGAAGATAGGAAGGGCCAAAAGAAAGTCAAAGTGAGATGGTTTCATCACAATCTAGAAGTCAAAGGTGTCATCATCCTCCGTAACACGCACCATAAAGAAGTTTTCGTTACTCCTTACACACAAGTTATCAGTGTCGAATGTGTGGATGGTCCTGCCATCGTCTTAACCCGTGAACATTATGAGAAATGCGTATCTAACCTTCCTGAAGATCTGTTAACCAGAGTCTTTCTTTGCTTTAGACAGTTCAAAAACAACCGTGTGAAGCCTTTCAAATTGAGTAAATTGCGAGGCTACTTTGATCAACCGATCTTTTCTTTTTTGGATCGTGGGTATATCGAAGATGATGAAGATTGCTTGGGTGATAATGCTGAATTGGGATTGAAAAGGTATTCTCGAGTGATATCGTATGAGATTTTGAGGAAGAAGCTCATCCCTAAATATGCTAAAAATCGGCAGTGGGATATTCCGTGTTTTAAGGCTAACGAAAAGGTAGAGTTACTGTGTCAAGATAGCGGTATACGTGGATGTTGGTTCAGATGTACGGTTTTGCGAGTGGCTCGGAGACGAATTAAAGTCCGATATGATGATTTGATTGATGAAGACGGAAGTAGCAATCTTGAGGTATACTCGATTTTCAAAATTCTCTTTGAATAAATGCAGAATAGATAAAATATTTATCTTGTAGAGATGCACAAGGCACTGGCTTTTTCGGGCCTTCCAAACCCGTTTTAAGTAAACAAAAAGCCTGTGTTTTGAGGGCCAGATTGGGCTTTTAGGCCTGGATGGGCTTTGGGCTTGCTAGTCTGGGTTTTTCGGGCCTGGCTTTGGTCTCGGGCCTTTTGTCCATCTTCATTCTTGTGGTAGATCAAAAGTCTGCATACATCTTACTAATTCTTTCATATGCAGGAATGGGTTTCTGCTTTCAGATTAGCTATACCTGATGAGCTTGGATTACGACACTCTGGTCGACCAACAATGAGGCCTGCGGTTACGCAAGACGAAACCGACGTTGGTTTCGAGGTTGGTTCTGCGGTGGATGCATGGTGGAGCGACGGCTGGTGGGAAGGAGTTGTGACGGAAATAAATGCATCAGAAAACGCAGATATTCAAGTTTATATTCCTGGTATGCTTCTCGATACAATTGTCCGTTTATCATTATCTTATGGTTCTTGAGCCAATTTGAGTCTGATCGATCATCGTGTGTTAACTGGCAACAGGTGAAACATTGTTCTTGAAAGTGCACGTGAGGGACGTTAGATTTTCGAGAGATTGGGTGGGGGATCGTTGGGTGAACGTTAAAGGAAACCCGAATGCTCGGTTGCTAATATCTGATGTAGCTTTGAAGGAGGGCCGGCGTAACGAGATTTACGCGGATGATGTAAGAATGGAAGTAGTGTAAATATTGTAGGAAGAAGATGAATGGTGATGGTGTACAGGAAGGAGGTTAGATATAGGAGGGTTATTGTAATTCTTTAGTGATGTTTAGGGACCATGGAATCCAATGCCATTGGCATTGATCTGCTTAGGGATGCTTGTGGGTTGAGTTGATCGGGTTAAAGGCATTTGTACAATTTAATCTAATGTTTGCGGTTTTTGAAAAATCTCAACCCAAACCAAAGTGTAACCCAATCTAACCCGTACGAGTTAGTCGGGTTGATAATTTGGCATATCAAAATATTCGTCCAACCTTAAATATGTTGTTTTATCTAGTCTGATCATAATTTTTTTATCTTAAATCATTTGGTACAATTTATTCATTATTCTTAACTTTAAGTATATCACATTCAAATAATCTTGTTCCTTAATGGTTCTAAAACTTTCTTAATGATTTTGTATCATGAGTCTTCTTAACCATTAAACGGTCTTAATTTCATTGCAAACAAGTATCAAACAATTATATTTTACTTTGTATTATATCATGAAAGCTTTTTAATCATTCTGACCGTTTATTATTATGTATTAAATTATTAGGCAAATGTCAAACAACCCATAAGTTAATTAAGTTTCTGGATCCCCGTTACCTATAAACACCAGACAAACATTTAGGATGAAATCTTTCTTTTAGTTTATTGGGATTGGGTCATGGGTCATCTAAACGTATTAAAATGGGCTATGAATCCGGCTTAGATATGAAGCATCATCCGGCCCGCACATTTAATTGAAACCAAACCCGGTTTGATATTTTCTTTACCCTCCGTTATCTCCTTCCTCCCCAAAACTTGTGTGGATAACCTCGGTCGGGAAGACCATACAGAAAGCTTCTCAGAGCCAAAACCCTAGAACAAACTGTAAAATTGTTCTAAAACCCACCTAAATAATGGCATTTTCATCGTCTCTAGCAGCAACACTGTTTCCTTTATGCAATTCGTCCTCAATTTCTTCTACACCTAAGCTTTCTGGTTTGCCATTTCTTTCAAACGCCTCATCGACCTCCAGGGTTCAATTCCAATCACCTCGTTTATCTACAACTAGAGTTTTCTCAGCTCCTGAAACTTTGGAACAACCCCTTGAGGTATGATTGAATTCGATTGTTGTATATTTGTATTTGGTGAATGTTGGTTCGTTTGTTTAAACTGATGAGAGTTCCTTTTTTTGGATATCTAATCGGATTTTGCTAGATTGGGGATTCTGAATCGTCAACGGTGATTGTGGGTTCTGATTCGGATAAGGTAATTCTCGTTGATTATGGTTCTTCACTTGTTTTCATAGAAAACTTATGGAATTAGGTATCTGTAGACGAATGTAGTTGGCGTTTTCACAATAACACAATTGAGATTGTTTAATCTATCAATATATGTTAACATCTTAGACCAACCATACCGGATATTGTCAGCTTTGTCCATACGTGGATTCACGGTTTTAAAGAGCTTCTAATAGAGAAGGTATCCGGTCCCTTATCAGTCGTTTCTGTCCCCAACCGATGTGAGATCTTACAATCTACCCCTTGGGAGCCTAGTGTACTCGCTGACACACCAGTCCGGTTGCGGGCTCTGAAACCCTTTGTACCATCCTAGATATTGTCCCTTTTGTCCACACTTGGACTCAAGTGTCTTATAAGGCAACCTTCGTTTCCCTCCCTAACTGTTGTGGGATCTTGATACCATTTGTAACATCCCAAGCCAACTGTACCGGGCATTCTTTGCTTTGTCCACACTTAGGCTCACGGTTTTAAAATGCGTCTAAGAGAGGAGGTATCCAGTCCCTTATAAGGCAACTTTCGTCGCCCTCCCCAACCGATGTGAGATCTTACAATCCACCCCCCTTGGGGCCTAGCGTCCTCGCTGGTACACTAGTCCAATTTCGGGCTTTGATACCATTTGTAACAACCTAGGCTAGCCGTACCAGATATTGTTCATTTTGTTCACACCTGGACTAAAAATGCGCCTAATAGAGGAGGTATCCAATCCCTTATAAGGCAACCTTCGTTCCCCTCCCCACCGATGTGGGATCTTACATCATGTGTCGAATTCGTGGTTAATGCAACTATGCAAGAAAGAACTATTGCATTATCTCAAACTTCGCATGCCATTGTCACAATAAATCTTGAATTCTGCTTAGTAATACATGAAATTGTTAGTTGTTATTATGATGTATTATTTCTTTGGATAAAAGGCCAAGTCTCGTATAAATGCACGTATTGTGTTAAGCAATATCACTATTTTACGTTTGTTAGAACACATATGAGTCAATAGCGTGCTTTCGAGCATGAAGTTAGACTTTGGGATGTTAATGTTAGTAATTGTAGAAATGAAATATCAAACAAATTGTTTAGTTGTTCGATAGTAACCCTATGATAAGAAGAAAAGGCTAGAAAGTAAATAAACCAAACCAATACCAAGGGTCATTGGCCTAGCGGAGTAACGTTACCCAGATTGCTGATAGAGCTGAGGAGGTCAAGGGTTCAAACCTCACCAAAGTTAGGGGTGTGCGTGAGTATTTGGCGTGTATAAATTCAAAAAGAAAAGGAAACCAAACAAACCCAGTATATTCCATTCAAAAGTAGGGTATGGGAGGTGGGATATGTGCGTACCCCCAACGGAGGTTGAGATGTACGTAGACCAGACCTCTGCCCCCCAACAGGGTTGACATGTATGCAGACCTGACCTCTGCCCCCCAATAGTCCCCAACAGGGTAGAGTGGTTGTTTGAAGACTCCTGCTTGTGCAATTTGGTGAAAGAAGCACGAAAAAATAAGTAAGAAAAATTAACGAGTAGGTGCACTGAGAACATACGAAAAGGTAAGAATGACAAAACACACATAGAGCTAACAAAGCCAAACTACAAATCTCTTGCCTACATATAGATATTAACAAATTAATGACGAAGGATCGTGTGAGAATAGGAGTTAAGGTGAGAAGTGTATGAAGGGATTTGGACTCGATCATCATTTTTAATTAGTGTTTTAATGGTTCACATTAAATCCCAAAATAACCCATGTATTAGCTTAAAGAGTATTTTCAATTGATCTTCAAATTAAGATTGATCAAAGGGTGGAGATCCCTTCTTAACCTTCTCCGGATAACTACTATTCTTACCGGAAACCGATCTATTGATGGTGGATTTCGTAAAAGCTTAAAGACTTTCTTGTTTTTCAGATGGCACCAAAACAGAAAATAAGGATTAAACTGAGGTCATACTGGGTGCCTTTAATCGAGGATTCGTGCAAGCAGATCATGGATGCGGCTAGGACCACAAACGCAAAGACCATGGGTCCGGTTCCTTTGCCAACCAAGAAAAGAATATATTGTGTGCTTAAATCTCCTCATGTTCACAAAGATGCAAGATTTCACTTTGAGATCAGAACCCATCAAAGGCTTATCGACATTCTACACCCGACTGCACAAACCATCGATTCTTTAATGCAGCTCGATCTTCCTGCTGGTGTCGATGTTGAAGTTAAGCTTTAAGAATGTCTCTCGAGTCCCTTTTTTGCTCTTAAAATGTATCGTAAATCTGTTATTTTGTCGATTAAAGGGATGGTTTTTGGTAAAATATTTTGTTGGTGTAACCTTCATTACGTATGATGTTTCTGTACTTCAAATTGTAAAAATGGATGATGTTTAAATGATCACAAGTCACATCTTTTGTTTCTGTACTTTCAGTTTCTATTCTTCAATATTGCACTCTTCAAAAAATATGCCCTCAGAGTTATACTTTAGAGTAAATTACGATTTTCATCCCTGTGGTTTGTTAATAATTTAAATTTTCATCTCTCTGGATTAAAAGTTGCGATTTTTGTCCTGCTATTTTCATTCTTGGATATATTCCTACATTTAAGTACAAGGGACTAAATCAATAAAGAATTATAAACCACATGGACTGAAACAACAATAAATTGTAAATTATAAGGATGAAAATAGTAATGAATTACAAACCATATAACTAGGGCTGTAAGGTAGTGTTTGGTACGCAGACTGGACGGGACGGGACGGGACAGGGCAGGACGGGACATGACTAATTGTCTGTCCTATGTTTGGTACGACTAGGACAGGACGGGACAAAACTATTAAAATGACCATATTATCCCTAAATATTGTTCAATGTTATTTTATATCATATAATAATTGTAAAATGACCAACAAATCAATCAAAATATTGTCATTTTAACTTTAGTCCCATGTTGTTCTACCTTTTTTGGTGGAACAAAAAAAATCAAGATTTGTCCCACTAAAATTAAAAATAGTCCCACCTTGGCCCATGTTTTTTTTGTCCATGGCATGCCAAACATGGGACTATTTTTTTTGTCCCGTCCTGTCCCATGTAGTCTGCATACCAAACGTACCCACGAACCGAACGAACACGAACGGAGGCTTATTCATGTTCGTTCGTTTAACTTAACCGAATAAACGAACGAACACGAACGGTAAACGAACGAAAATCTTTGTGTTCGTGTTCGTTCGTTTAGAAAT
>NC_037544.1:478405-492068 GCF_001531365.2 Cynara cardunculus var. scolymus
TAACATCGATTGAGATAAAAAATAAAATGAAATATTAAAATCATGATTTATCTCGCTGCATTGCGCGAGTAGGCTTCTAGTATATATATATATATATATATATATATATATATATACTATGTTTGATCCCGTGTATTACACTGGGTAATTTGAAAAGATTAAATCATGTCATGAACTTATCTTACAGATATGAATGATTATCGAAAGTACGATGCTACTTCAAACTTGTAATATTGAAATAACTCTGAAGTATAACTCTGAACAATGACACTGAAAAATGACTATTTAGACTTGAATTTAGAAATGCAATTATATCAATAATTAGTTAAAATGAAGTTAACCCTAGAATAAAATTAAATATATTATTTTGAACAAATATAGATATATTTTTGGCAAAAAAAAAAAACTTTTATAGCTGTCATTTTAACCAACAAAACTCGTCTTACATAACTTCTTGACAACATCAACAAGTGATAGCTAAAAGCTGTCACGATAAGCTGAAAGCAGAAAGCTGCTGTAACACCCATATTTATACCATGTGAGATGTTACGTAATCTGAAACAGATTCTCCAAAAGCACTCCAAAAAAATAATGGTTAAATTAAAACTTTAGACCGTTTACAGCGGAAGACTTTAAAAGAATAAATATATATGACTTAATGTCAGCCCGTCCCATACCGGGTTGCTTTACAAATTTATATATCATAGACGATTGCGCCTAAATATTGAACTTAAATGGACTAGACAAGTCTCTATGTATGCCCTTCTTTTTCTTTGTCCAACCTGAAACCTTCTGTCCCTGAGATGCATACTATAGTCAGCTTATAAAGCTCAGTGAGTTCATGGTTTGCGTGAGTAAAAATCATTGCACTTCATACATTTCAACTTGTAAACTTTGTACCAAATAGTATGCATTTTCTGAAAAAACATGCAACACTGAAAGAAAAGAGATCTCATAACTTGTCTGTCGGGTATGGGTCATTTAGTCACAAACACGTCCTGGGTTGATATTTCAATCTTAATTGATCACCCACTTGTCCGGGTAGTGTTTTATACTGGTCGTGACTTACTGGTCAAATGTCCACCCTTGAATCATCAAACTTTAATATGGAATAGCATGCTAGAGTTATTTGAAAACTGATTAAACACATAGCATGCAACCATTCACAAAATAACATACATGTAAAATATATCATGTATGTAAACTGAAACATCATGCACATGCACCCATTGTCATATAAATCATATAATGCTTGAAAATAACTTTATACATAGATATGCATCCCATTGTAAGTCTCATGAAGACTCACYYGATTGCGYATAKATTGATTACCGATAGCTCTTGACCAACTGCCTACACATTTCATACCATAATATCTCATTAACGTCTTAATTTCTCAAAAAGTCAACAAAAGTCAACTATTGTCATTTTGACCCAACCTAAAGTCAAACTTCATATCTGAGCATCTTAAWATGCCCCAGACAACTCTATTTGATCCATCATTAAAATCCACATGGGTCAAACAYGTCAAAAGTCAACCCTTGGTCAATTCGGTCAACCCCGACTAACTTTAGTCAAACCCTATGACTAAAACTCGACAACGTCTTAAAACTTCAAAATAAACATTTTATGATCTTATAAATCAAACTCTCTAATTTAAAGCGTCTCTATAAATTTACAACTCGAGTAACACTTCGTATAGTCAATTATTTATTTTATAACCCCATAATATCATCTTTTATAAAATAAGTGTCTAGACGGTATATATATATATATATTGTCAGAATCAAATTGATCCTAATTATTCTAAAAAAGTTTTATTAAGCCATCGGGGTTAAGGATAGAACTTCTGAAGATGCCGCTTGTGCTAAAACGGCTAAGTCTGGAAGAAGACCAGAGCCTCTATGGACGACCAGAGCCTCTGGTTGTATTGACCAGAGCCTATGGACTCTTTAAGCCCTTTAGGACAGAGCCTCTCTGTTTGTATTGACCAGAGCCCCTCTGGTTGTATTGACCAGAGCCCCTCTGGTTGTAAACAACTTAGAAAATAATTCAACATCAAGGACCAGAGCCCCTCTGGTCTCTCTTCCAGARCTTCTGKTCTTCATGACCAGAGCCTCTGGTTGTACTAACCAGCACCTCTGACTCATATAATTTCTCAAAAATGGTCTTTAGATAAACATTCAACCAATAAGATAGTCTTTTTTCATAAAACGAGCAATTATAAAAAAGTTCATGTTCGACCAGAGCCTCTAGTTCTACTAACCAGAGCTTTTGGTTCCAAAGACATGACCAACCAAAGCCCCTCTGGTTCAACGTGAAAGTCAACCAGAGCTTCTCTGGTCTGTTTTTCATAAAAAGATTCTAAGTATAAAACTCCTTTTCTTAAAACTTCAAAAGCATGATTTTGACATATAAGCTCTTATCAAAAGATACAAAACCTTTAATCCAATTTAACATATATAGTAAAAACTTGCTCATCCTCCAAATCAAATACCAGAATCCTCTGGTCCAATACTGAGGACCAACCAGACTTGGAATATATTTCAAAATCTAAGATCATAGCCTCTTTGATTCCTCATGAAAACAATCATTCTGGTTCAAAACACTTTTAACCAATACCAATGGCCATAGGCCAAGTTTTCCCCTTCTCAAGGGAGAAACTGTCCTTTAGGACCAGAGCCCCTCTGGTTGTATTGACCAGAGCCCCTCTGGTTGTATTGACCAGAGCCCCTCTGGTTGTAAACCACTTAGAAAATAATTCAACATCAAGGACCAGAGCCCCTCTGGTCTCTCTTCCAGAGCTTCTGGTTTCACGACCAGAGCCTCTGGTTCCAAACCATACTTAGAACTCAAAATCGAACATTCAAAAACTAAAATATGAGATATAAGGCTACTAAGGTTTTATAGAGGACCTAAAAACGAAGTCATCCATATAAAGAACTCGAAGTTTGGTTGAGTAGATTACCTCCAATTGTCAATAAACAGAGCTTTTCGAACTCGAAATTCACCCTTCGATTTCTCCTTCGACTCTCAACAAAAGTTTGGTTTTCTTGAAGCAAGAATGGAGAGCAAAGTGTAGTCTATATGTATATTGAAATTTTTTTCGTAATAGTTGAATATTCAGACCAATAGGGAGCTTCAAATGAGAGGTCGTTTTCGTACTTCTGAATTTGCAGGTCTGATGCATATTTTTACAAAACAGATCCTTCTGAATTGCAGGTCTGATGCCTATTTACAAAACAAGTTCTTCTGAATTGCAGGTCTGATGCATATTTATAAAACAGGTCTTTCTGAATTGCAGGTCTTATGCATATTTAAAAAACAAATCCTTCTGAATTGGACATGCTTACATCTGACCCAACCCCTTAACTATCGCGAATTTACAACTTTCACCCATGTCTTGACCTTTTCTTTCACTTTTGATCCGATTTTTAAACTTATTTTAATTTATATTTTTATTTAACATATATATATATATATATATATAATAAAAATAATAATAAAGATAAATTATTTATTCCTCGAAATTTTTGGGTTTTACAGCTGCCACTTCAGTGATAGTTGAAAGCTGTCACGATAAGCTGAAAACACAAGTTGAAAGCTGTTAGCAATAAACTGTCAGATTAGCTGAAGGCTGTCAGCAATAACCTGTCAAATTAGTTGAAGGCTATCGGTGATAAGCTGTCAGCCATAATTAAGCTGGTAACTGCCTCTTCAATTATAGCTGAAAGCTGTCACGATAAGCTGAAAACACAAGCTGAAGGATGTCAGCAATAAGCTGTCAGATTAGCTGAAGACTGTCAATAATAAGTTGTCAGATTAGCTGAAGACTGTTAGTGATAAACTGTAAGCAATAGCTGAAGACTTTCAATGATAGTTTACCTTAAGATTATACTGCATGCTACTAACCCATTCTGCACAAAGATATAAATATGGAAATCTTTATCGATTTTGAAATTAAAACAAATCTGTTTGACTCTTGAAAGTAAAAAATAAGCAATAATTGTAGAACAGAGATGATAAAGAATGTAAAAACTGCATGCCTTAATGATCTAAAGAGCTAGAAAAGCAACCCATACGACTATTAGAGCCGTAAGCATCTTCCAGCATAAGTTGGACCGAAAAATTTGTTGCAAATTTCAATAGAAAAAAGATTTAGACGTAAAGAAAATGACTTAATTGAAAAGAAAAAACATCATAGTTATCAACTTTGTGAACTCGTCACACCCATTCATCTTGTGAATCAATGGATGACATTTATGGTGACAATTTTGTAATAACTAATAATATAATATGTTACCATCTAAGATGAACATACACGAACAATAGTATTATTGGAAAAAATTCATAAAGACGTGGATGTTTTGTAACTGCACATGTGTATGTTAATGTTTTGTAACTGCCCATATTTTGTAACTACCTGTGCGTATACGAACCCATTGTTATTAATAAAAAAAAACCTCTCTCATTATGAACATTAACATACACAAGAGCATCTCCCCCTCTATATGAACATGAGTTTACTTATGAACAATATGATTATGTTCAAATATTCCACGTGTGGTTAGATCATATATGTTATGTGCATTGCTAGGATATTCACATATGTTCACAAAAGTTCATTTGGTTGTTTCATCTTTTCATACGTTAACGGATAATGAACATTGTACACTTATAACAATATGTTCACTTATGGACTGAATAGTGAAATTCTGTCCAAGCATTAACATACTAGAATTGAATGGGAATAAGGAAGTTGAACATGTGAACTTGGTGTCTACACTTTCCTCCATATTATTGATATCACAACTATGAAATTATCATACGCTTCACAAAATTTTGAATGTGATTTCTTCATTCAGATTAATCATTTGATCAAGTAGAATTTTATTCAATGTTAAAACATTGTGTAATTTGATTCACAAAAATCAAGCAACAACTTAGTTGTAACAACTCATTAATTAATGGAAATGTAACTTACGTCCATTTACAGGTTACCCATTTGTCATCCATCTTATAATCATTACCTTAATGAAACTTACCACAAACAATAAATCATATTAATCCACAAGGTTAACACTAAAAATTGAGTTAACAAAAGAATCTTTGTGTGTGTGTATATATATATATATATAGAGAGAGAGAGAGAGAGAGAGAGAGAGAGAGAAGTTCAATTACAAAATCAATTTTCATTATAAGTGTGAGGACTGATCTCGGTCCTTCATTTTATTTGATTCAACAACTCATATTAAATATAATAATTAATTAAAATTATTAATTAAGGTGAATAGGGATAAAAAAACATTTACTTTCAATCTACGCCTTTTTTTTTGACTTTTTATTTTCTTTTTTAATTAGTATGTTTTTACTTTCTTAAAACTTTAAAATAAATTATCCTAAAAACTTTAATATTTTAATCAAACAAATTATATGAAAAAAACGAGGATTCATACTCTTTGATATGACATATATCCCGATAGTTTTTCCATTATAGTTTAACCATTTTTGACGTGAAATGATATATATATATATATATATATATATATGTGTGTGTGTGTGTGTGTGTTATATTCATAATAAATATTTATGTACGTTCAAAATGAGTACAACATCCCGACACCATACGTCTATAACTCAATATCACCTTCTTCAACACTTTCTTCAACATCATAAGGCACCACGTTTTTTCATAACCGTAACCCAACACCCATCGAGACTGACCGAGAACCCATCGAGACCGAGCGAGAACCTTTCAAAATCGATCGAGAATTGTCGAGAATCCATTCATTAACTTGATATGTATTTATATGTGTTAAATCATAACATACCACCTTCATTTTCCATTGAGAACCTATCAATCGATTTATTATTTGTTTGTGTGTAAAACTATAGACTCTCACTTTTATCTTTTATCGAGAATGATCGGGAACCATCGAGACCAATCAAGAACACATCAAGATCGATCGACAATCCATAGACCGATCAACACCAATCAAGACTAATGAAGAGCCCATCCATTGACTTGGTGTATGTTTGTTTGTGTAAAAACCATAACCTACCACTTTAACCTTTTATCGAGATGGATCGGGAAATCTATCGAGATGAATCGGAAACTCATCTAGATCAATCGAGAACCCAATAAATAAAAAGAAAGAAAAATTGAAGTACATAGAGTTAAAATTATAGTATATTCATGGTGAATAATATGTATATGCATGATGAATATTATTGTGAAAATTAATATTTATGATAAATATCATATTAATATAAATACTAGAGAGTTACAGTATACACATGATCATACATAAATGTTCATGATAAATGTTACAATAAAAACGAATATTCATGTTGAATGTCATACTGATGTATGAATGTTGAAAAGTTGTTATATACACACGAACATATATAAATATTTATGATGTATAATATGTATCATATTATGTATGAATACTAAAGAGTTATTATATACACGTTAACGTGTATATATATATATATATATATATATTCATAATGAATGTTATAAAGAAAATTTATATTAATGATAAATGAAGATTTATATTTATGATGAACGTCATATGTATGAATACTGAAGATTTGTTGAATACACGTGAAAATACATAACTATTCATGATGAATGTTATTTAAAGCTGTATATTCATGATAAATATCATACTAATGTATGAATATTAAAGAGTTGTTGTAAACATATAAACATGCATAAATATTTCACAATGACTATTGCACATATATATTATTTGTCGTAAAAACATAAAAAAAAATAAAAAAAAAAAAAAAAAAAAAAAAAAAAAAAAAAAAAAACTATATCAAGATAAGGGTAAATCAAAGTAAAGAATCAAATTAGAAAAGATACAGAATGCATGCCATGCCTTTATCTGAAAATAAATATCTGAATAAGTGCAACTTCAGCAGCAAGTTCTTCACCTTCATTATTATGGCTCTCACAATAGGTGACACTAGCTAATTAAATTAGCAATTAATTAATCGGTGTCGGACCAACTACTCTTATAATATATTGGAACAAATTACAAAGTGCAGCTATAACTAGCAATCTAGCATTTATGTATGTAACTGTCTGAATTTAAAAGATGATGATATGATATAACACACACATACACACGCACAACATATGTATATGTATATATTCATGTATGTATAATTAAGTATGAGCTAGCCGAAGGAAGAGCTTCTCCCTTGAGGAGACATATTGGAAGTACTGTTAGTAGTAGCAGTAGAGAGGGTGGCCCTCATGTTATCCATAGAACTATTGGATGACAATGGTGGTCTTCTTGGAGACGTTCTGTCCAATTTCTTCTGATGATCCACCGATCCTAAACCAAGATGATGATGATGATGATCAATATTGTGACTACTTGTTAAAGTTAATGGCTTTGTTTCATAAATATGGCTGGGAACAGTAGAATCAAGATCGCACCCATCTCCTCCTCCTTCAGAGCTGTTGCTAGATAGTACCCCAATATGATGATGCTCAGGTGGTCGATGATGATCATCTTGGAGGTGGAGTTCATCATCTGACCAGATTAAGGGGCTCTTTCGGCCCACGGCAGAACCTGTGCTATATTCAAAGTCATATGAATTAAGACTTATATTTGATCACATATATGCATGCATGCCAACTATATAAATAAATTGATCATTCTAATTAATGGTGCATGCTACATCATTAATGGCAAAAGAAGACGATGACAAGCACTTTTAATTCTTGACAAGTAAATCTGTAGACTTGTGATCTTGTGACCATAACCAATTATACATGTGGAACACTTTTGAGATTTTGAATTTTATCTTCACTTTTGACCATTTTCACAAACTTTAACAAATTAATGAACGTTTTTATCTTCATTTTTACATGCATTTAATCACTTTCATATGCATTAATTTGTTAAAGTTTAGATCATGATAATAAAAATAGGTAAATAAAGGTAGTTGAAAATAAATAAATGTGTATAAAGGCTTTTGTTCTTACGTTCTCATAGTAAACTTTTATTTGAAGAAAATATATTTTTGACTTTACATACGGGGGATTTGCTATTATTCATCAAGTGAATATCACAATTCGTTTTTTCCCCTCTTAGTAGGCTTAATTAGCATTGATCATCACAATGCATCCACTGCACAAATAAATAAGGTGTATATAATCATATTTTCTATAATTATATGAGAAATAAGTAGCATTAAATTGTGATCTAAATCAGTGACGAATAAGAGCACCACCTGCTGCTGTTACTGCTGGTGGTGATGGTGATGGCGAAGTGCCGTAAAGGTTAAGGTCTTGGAAGGATGGAAAGTTGAGAGACCCAAAGTCTTTGATAGCCGATGGCACATGATCACCTGGAAGAAGCATCATGCCCCCTCTATGGCCTGCTGCTGCTGCTGCTGCTTGTTCAAGATGACTCGTACTGCTAGTGCTTGCGCTGATATTCATATTCATATTCATACTGATGCCTGTAGCATTACCACCAACCACCTTATTGCCATTATTATAATCCGCAGCAGCCATGCTTTGGTCTCCAGCTAGGGTTTGACAAGCTTTCTCCAGTATCGTCTGCATGTATTTTCCTTGTGCCTCTATTCTTAACTGCAGATGTCGTTGTACCTGCAAACCGCATCACCGCCACCAAAAGTGAAAAAGAAAAAAGTTATCATAACCATTCTGTAGTGTTTCCTAGTGAATGCACACGATATATGTATGTGTGTATATCTATGCATGTAAATTTCAAGAAAGAAAAAGAAAAAAGAAGAAAGGCAAGGAGAACTTGTAAAGCAATATTAGTTAGTAGGTACCTCTAGTTGTTCATGAAGTCTTCTTTGTACCTCAATCTGCATCCTACTTGCACCAGTAATATCAACAGTAAGATTAATGATCATAAAATGTGTAATTGTGTACATATATACATGAAGACTGTGCTGCATCTGCATGTACCGAACTAGCTAAGTAATTGGTTTGTGCACAATGCCTAATATATGTGACAATAAGTTGTACATGATGAAAAAGTAACAAGAATACCCCGTGGTTACCCTTCAAATCAACAAGCATACGTCATTCTCTTACCCCAAATTACATTGAAGATAATCAAGAAAATTAGTAATACTAGTACTATATATATGTATGTGTGTGTGCATAGAGAAAAGTTGGAGAAATTATCATGAAACTTAATGGACGAGATTTTGAATGCGAATACTTACTCATTCATACTTCTGCCCATCATTCCAGAAGAGGATGCACTACTGCTTCTTTGAAGTTCTAATGCCGAAGCTGCCGTGCATATCATTAATACAATTAGAACGTGTACATATACCTGTCATTAATTCATTTTAACAATGATATGGATTATGACACACAAACATGCATTTATATAACTCACCTCTTTCGCTGTCTTTTATGGAATGATCATTAAATTCCTTGTGAGGTTGCTTTCCTAGCCTGAATTTCTATTTCACAACCCCAATTGAAGTCAAGAAAAAGAGAGTGGGAACCGGTTAATCATCCATGTATATACATATATATATGATATATGGAGCCTGTGTAAAATATATTGTTCCCTTCCAATCGAGAAAAGTAAAAGGAAGAGAAGATGAAAATTAATGCACGAATTAACTTGAGATACCTGAAGATGGCTCTTAAGGTGGTAAAGCGTAAGACCCTTTACACCCATGACTCTCATGATCGTCTTTGGTGTTGCCTCTACAAAATTTACAGATAGAGATACATATGCAACCAATCAATCAAGAATCGATCATCCATACTAGATCGTTTTTAGTAATTAGCTAGACGATACACACATACATATATATTATACACACACATATATATATATATATATATATATGTAGTAGATGAAGCAAGTATAATTCAGGATGCATGATTTGAAAGTAAAGAGAAGCTGGTAGTACTGTCAGGTCCTCCAAGCTGAGCGACAGCATCAACAAAGCGCTCATGAAGCTCCACTGTCCACCTGAGCCGTGGTTTGGGGTCTGTGGTAAGCACAAGGCCTGAGTCCCCTTGTATGGTACCAGCACCAGGGCTACTATGGTTATTACCACCAACCCCACACATGTTGGGCCTTTCATGATGATGGTGATGATTATGATGAAGTGAATTCATAGCAGTCGTGGAAGCGGCAGCTGCTTTCTTTGAATGGAACATTCTTTCTTTCTTAATCTCTGTGTGTGTGTGTACCTCTGTAAGAGAGATTCAGGAAGAACAAATGCGATATGCAAATAGGGGAAGAAGAATAGGGTTCGTCTTTTAAAGATGGGAAACCCTTTTTTGCAGATTGTATAATTATTAGCCTCAAGAAGAAGCTAACTTGGTTAGCTATATAACTTTAACTAATTACAAACTCAATTGCTGTTACTGTTGCAAGCTCTTTAACCACATCCAAGAAAAGAGAGGGAAAAAAGGAATAAAGAATAAAAAGAGCGAATCTTTGTGTGTGTGTGTGTTCATATTTATTTCACCACCTAATTATTAATTAATATTAATATATGATATTTATATTTACATAGGATCCCAACTATACTACCTTTTTTATATTTATATTTATATTTATATTATATACATACATAGAATTGAAGTCTCATGTGTTTGATTAGTTACTTCAAAACCATTTTACTCGTAGAAAGATTAACTGATAATTAATAAGTAGAGGTTAAACTTACAAATATCGTTGAACGTTTTTTGAAATATATACAAAAGTAAAAGCACCAATATTTTTATCTATGATTTGCCAAATACTAAATTTGAATTTCAAAACTAAAAGCAAATTTGAATAAATATATATGTTTTAGGAGGTCAAGATATTGAATCTCGAGTCCTTGTTCTTTCTTGGTATACATATTCAGTCCTTGTAATCCTTATTATTAGTAATCTATAATGAATGAGTCTTAATTAGAGGTACTGTTTAGATGAATCAGATTATACAAAATTGTATATACCGGCCAAATTTATATTTCATTGATCTAATTCACTGCGTTATATCTATCATGTTTCTTTGAATAATATATATTAAGTGAAAATGTGCATCAATGTATATATATACTTGCATACATACTATATATATATATATATATATTCATGATATACATATCTTAATAGTGTACAGACTGATTTTTACAATTCTCGAATTTTTTTATGGTTCTCACGTGAACCTGAGCTTATACATACATACACACACACACATATATATATATATATATATATATATAATACAAGGCAGAGGGATATGCATTCGCTTTAAATATATATATATGAATAGTTCCAAGTTAAAAAATGGAGTGAAAAACATGATCATTTGTGATTTCTTCGCCTTTTGGATGGCTTAAGGTTTTTTAAACTGTTTTTGGGGTAGGGGTATATATAGTTTATGCTTATTCCTTTTTCTTTCAAGACGTGCCATAACATAAAATGTATGAATGATCCAAACGGTTATTTGATAATTGTTGAATGGTTTGGTGCAAAATGATTAAAAGACTCTCATGATTTAGTGCAAAATAAAATATAATTATTTGGTAATTATTTACAACAAAATTAGGAACACTGAATGATTAAGGCTCAAAATAAAAAATCATTTAGAGAGTTTTAGAACCATTAAGAGACAAACTTTTGTTTTGCCAAACAAGATTCACCTCTTAACGATTCAAGAGTTGCCTCTTAATAAAACTATTAAGAGGTAAACAAACAACCCCTAAATGTAACCAAATTAACAAGTACACATTACAAAAGGGAAATTGAAGGTTTTTACGATAGTCTTCTCATTGATAAACCATTATCCAAAATTAAGCAAACATTTAACATATAGATTCAAAATGGCAGGTGACTTTTTTTTCAAGCTTCTCTTTATATATATATATATATATATATATATATATATAATAGAGAGGAAGTTTCAAATAGAAGCCTCTAATAAATGAGATATTTATGAAATGATAAGAGTTTATTTATTATATATGATCTGAATTCATTCATTATTAATTATTACCGTTTTAGTTAAGAAAACAATCAAGACATTTATGAACCAAATACTTATTAGAGTAAATGAAGGATTGAATTTTATTACTTTGTGTGGGTAGATAAAAATTACATATACAATGGTTTAAATAAAATTTGAAATTGAAAACAACTAACAAGTTATTAACTGTGACTATATTTCAACGTCGTGTAGTAGCTAGTTCCTAGATCTTTTAAAGTACTGGTCGCAGATAATCTTTTATGCCCTCTTTTGGAAATGGTTCGCCATTGTCCACGATGAAGACTAACCATTTTTCTTGTAGGCTACATCGATCTTAATTGAATTAAAATATATGTATGTATATATGGACTGATTTATATATATATATATATATATATATATATATGCTGATGATCGAATTGTATAACTATATTGAATTTGGGAAATGAATAAATGTGCACCAATTCCAAGGTGATTCAACACAGTAAAGATGAAAAGTAGATAAGGATTGAAGAAGAAGAGAAGAAGAATTTGTAGATAGAAAATAGTGGAAACCAAGTTTGTTGTATATGGAAAAGAAAGTAGTAAAGAACAATATAGTATGGAAGTAAGTAACTTTAAGGATATGTGGCTCTGAACTTTGAGGACGAAGACATCATGAGAATGCATATTTAAAGTGATGGCAGGCAGGTGGTGAGGGGGACCTCTTTCTACTAAATAAAGCTTCCTTCAATTCAATTTTTATTTTATTTATTAATTTTTTTTTTGGAAGGGGAGAGGGGTGAAGAGATCGAGGGATTCTTCAGTTCCATTTCTTTCTTTCTTTCTCTCTTTCTTTCTTTCTCTCTTTCTATCTAATTCTGAGCTTTTGTAGAATACAAGATTGTCCAGATGCCATGCATGCATGCATGCATGTGCTATCCCATCCTTGATTTTAGTTACCAGTTTCAAATTAGACATACCCATTAATTTTGGAACTAATCGGTTTTGATTTTGTGAATATGTACATGTAATGCCGCATGGTCATCCAACTTTTTTTTTTTTTTTTTAATTTCCAAAGGAACTAAAACATGCTTGCATTAATATAATTAAAAGAAGAAGATAGATGGATGCAGGTGGAGCAACTGCAACTGCAACTGCTGTATATATATAGACACAGACACAGACACAGATACAGACACACACTGTGTAGTAGTAATTAACTAGTCCTGTATATATACTAATTTAGCTAATCAAGTAGTAAGTAAGTGTAATTAAGGTTAGAATATCTAAAGCATTTAAATTCTAAAAGAAGGATGGGATGGATGCCTCAACCCCGTTGGAATAAATGCTTTCTTCTTTCACAATCAAAAGAAGATTCTCATTCTTCTTCTCTTCTTCTTTTTCTTCTTATTAATTATCATCACTTTGTTTTATAATCTTTTTCTAGATCCAAATTAAACCTACGTATCCTATATATTTCCTATCAAAATTTAAATACCACCCAATTCATAAATCTAGCAGTACTGCATGCATGGAAAACCAGACATTAATTTCCAATCAAACAATCGTTGGCCACAACTAAACCCATAAGTTTCAAACACCATATATATATATATATATATATATATATATATATATATATAGAGGTTGGTTATTATACAACCCTTGACATTTGTGCAACCAATACA
>NC_037544.1:492413-502593 GCF_001531365.2 Cynara cardunculus var. scolymus
CCTAATATAATGTATTAATCATAATTAATGAACTCTATTCATATTCCATAAATATTCAAATCATAATAATTGAACTCCCACCATTTCTATAAATATATCAATTAATTGGGTTGTAAGGGTTGTACAAATACACAAGATTGTAAAAGAAATATACCCTATATAGAGGTTGGTTATTTAAAACCTTGTCCACTTACCTTTTCTAAATGCTGGCTTCTTGAAAGTAATTGATTAATTAATTTAATTTGTTTTTCATGTAGGTAATGATCTTTAGCTATCACTTTCTTTCTATTTTTGTTTATTTTCTTAATATATTTTGATTTAGTATTAGTTAGTTTTTCAGAACAAATAAATAAATAATGTTTTAGTTCCCGTATAAGGATTCCCTAAAAATAGCATGCTCTTATGTATAAATATATATGAACCTCAATTTATGTTTGTCATTCATTGTGAAGTTAATTCGTCTCCTAGCTGTTCTTTGATTAATTTGGAAATAGAACTATCTTTCAATTAATATACAGAGGTCTCAAATCTATGGGACTAACGGTAGTTCCCATCGGACCAATTCTTGCAAACAAATATTACATAGATCGATCAGTCTTGTTAGTTAAGGTAAAGTACAAGGCACTGAAAACGCCCGCCTCTTAATGGGTCTCCCAACTAAATTTATCATGCATACACGTTTGTATTAAGTAAACCTTTTTTGAAATAAAGTTTGTATGACTAAAATACAAACCCGAAGATTCTCAAACATAAGCCTGATTGATGTGAGACTCAGGGACATCCTCATAGTGAGCCAACAGACCATCAAACATGGACCTAAAGATGGAGGTAACCTCCCGAAACAGGAGGTGCCTTTAATAACTTCACAATTGCAAAATTTACATCATAAAAGATATTAGGTACAATTTATATGTACAAGCTAATTAAAAACCTTATGCCACATCAACTTACCCGCTTCCTGCCACCCGGACCACCGTCTGCTAACTCGGACGACGAGGCGTCTGCATCGTAGTATTCGCCCCTCTAGCCCTCTATCCTGATCTGATATGATGCACTCCCTTGGTGGAAGTGTCAGGGATGTAATCGTCAGACTCTCGTGTAGGGGTCACCATGCCTGGTCTAGCTGTTACTACCCCTGCTAAAGCCTCTACCTCTATTGCCACGCCCCATCTGAAATAAGAAATTAGTTTGACTATTCCAAAGTCAAACCATGTACATATATACATAGATCCATCATATGAGGTTAGCAATCAACATGTACATACACATGTACATATATGTATAGACACATACACACATAGATTTGTATGCATACATGCACACATATACATACACACACATACATAATATATAACATATGTATAGACATATACATACTGTCTATACATATTAACTAACATATATATACACATGAATACATATATATATATATATACACACACATACACTCATAGCAAACTTTACAAAATCAATCAAATTGAAACTCATATGGATAACAAAAACTTGAAAAAACACAAAAATTTAAAAGTTGCCGGTGATCCGTAATTGATTACCAACGAAAACACACAAATATTAAATATTACCGACGGATTACCAACGGCTATAAAAATATTTTACTTTTAATTTCGTTTCAATGATTTTTCTTGTGTTTGTCGTATTTAGTCGAAAATCACCGCCAGATTAATGATGAACACATGGAAAAACATTAAAAAAAATTTATTAGCCATTGGTAATCCATCGGTAATGTGTAATATTGCCGATGAACTACCGACAAAATTTTTGTTTGTCGGGAAAAGTGTTTGCGGTGAGCTAATCGTCGCTGATTCGTCATTGTTTCATCGGAAATTACTGACAAATTTTGGTTGTCAGTGAAAATCAATTTTCTAGTACGTAGCGTTCAAAACTTCTATATATTTCTATTTTTTTAATTCTAAATTTCTATTAAACAAAGGTTATTTGATGAATTACATTCTTTTTCAGTCGAGGGATAGTAGATTATTTTAATTTTGAAATTTTGTAATATGTGTTAGTGAATGTTTTTATCATTTATATGAAGATAGTTAATGTTTTTACACATAGGAATAAATGATGTAACACATATCAATATATTATAGTGTATCTATCTTGTTAAGATATCAATATAAAATAAACGTGTAACTTTTAATTTTTGAGATGTTTACAGAACTCTAACAACAAGTGTTAACTGGAAAAGTTGATACCAAATAGAGTTGGTTAATACACGATATAAAAAATTTATGTACCATACATAATTAGTTGATACATAATAATATGAAGAAAAAAAAACATAATATTGTACCATACTCACCCCTAACCTAACCGGTTTTGTGTGTAACATACAAGATTTAATTCATATTAATAACTAATGAGTAAATTCAAGATTACCGCAAATGGTACATCAAAATTAATTAATCAATTTTGTATTACACCATATCCTTTAAAAAGTCTTCTTAATTGATATTTGAGTAAAGTTCGGTTTTGGTCCCCCAATCTTTGTATTTTTTTATGGATCTCATCCCTAAACTTCATTAAATCAGTTTTGGTCCCTTGTGTTTGTTCATTTTCAATTGATTTCATTCCTCCATGTAATAAATGTTAACTTTTTATGTTAAGTCCAATTAACATAAAATAAAAACTATTATAAAAATGAAATAAAAACTATTTTATATATATGTATATATATTACATATATAAAAATATTCAAAAAATAAAAACCACTTCTTAATATACATATCACAATATGCAAACCTCCCATCTTCTCCTATTCTCGGCGACCACACCGACCTCTCGATCTCTCCTCTCTAGTGGGCTCCCTTTGTTCCACTTTGAGCTACGGCCCTGTTTGTCCCAACTTGGGTAGCTGTTGCATCTAATGATTCTCCAGCGTTGTTGCATCTCATGCTCCTCCATTGTTCCCCTTTGATCTTTGGCCCGTTTGTCCCATCCCCGGTAGCAACGACATCATCTCATTATTCCTCGATCATCACTTATGTCTTGTCTATTCCTTGCACCAAGATGAAGTTTGCATCTACTCCCACCCCTAATTGGAGTGATGAAGTCTGAATCAAGAGGTGGCAAAAATGAAGATATGGAGATGGAGATTTGGGTTTTGAATTTTGAAGATGGAGATGAAGATATGAGTTTATGACTTTTTTTATTTATTTATCTAAGCCCTTGATTTTTGAAGAAGAAGATTTGAAGATAAAGATTTAGGCTTAAGTTTTTGGTTTTTAAAGATGAAAATTTTAGGTCCACTTCTTGTACGAATCTTGATATCATTGATCAGTAACCAAGAAACATTATAAAAGGATCGAATGATCTTGTTTGATTTAGGGTTAGGATTTTTATTGTTTTGATTTTAAGGATTGTATCAAAATGTTTGTGAACGAACTCAGATAGTTTATGTTCATATATTGTTGAGGTTTTTGTGTTTGCATTTATGTTTGATCTAGGATTTTGAATACCCCTCATTCGGGGTTGGATAATATGGTGGTGTTTAATGGCTGATCAGGGAAGGTTGTCTCGAAAGAAGGGGTTGTAGGGGAAGACTAAGAGAAAGGCGTTGTGGGGGAAGATGGTAATTGGAAAAAAAACGAAAATAATTTTAAAAATATGAAATGATCAACTACCCCTCATTTAAAAAAAAGATTACACAATCGTTATACGTAGGGATGAAATCTGTTGAAAATGAACAAACGTAAAGGACCAAAATTGAGTTGATGAAGTTTAGGAAATGTTAGGGACCAAAACCTTTAATTTTACTCTTGATTATATTTTGAAAGAAAGTAAAAGTAAATGAAAATGAAAATGAAAATGAATTTTAAGTACAAATATATTAATTATACATAATTGAAGAAGATAGAGAGAGAAATTATGATAAATTTGTGGGGCGTATTATTTACTCAAGTGTAGATGGGAATATATGTAAGTAGATCTAGTGGGTATTTAACTACAGAAAAGCAAAAATGCATCATAAAGAAAGAAAAAAAAAAAAAAAGGCAAGGTTTAACTTTAGTTCATTAATAATAATAATATATAATATATGTATAGTATGTTAATGTGTGTTATAAATATAAATCCAATTAATTAAACGAGTTGTAGGAGGATTGCTTGCTTGTGTTTGAAGCATCTTTAATGTGTGCTTTATATATGGAATTTATTCTCATCTTCACCATGAATATATTCCCATTCGATGCCCTAACTTTTTATTAGTCCTCTTGGACCGTACATACCACTTATGGATGGACAGTTGAGATTTCTATACCTTTTTAACTTCATTAAAACTAATCATCTCCAACAATCTTTTACCATACATTTATTTTAACTCATATTTACTCAATTAATTTTTTATATTGATTGATTATATACCATATATGTATATATGCACATTTACTGATGAATGGTTATTAGGGTACGTGTTACCCACCTTTTTATTTTCTATAAGTTTCTCCTAAAGCTGACTCTATCTATGTATAATATTGATTTATATAAAATGTACCATAAGATTTTGTTTCAAAATATGTTCCACTACTATTGAAGACGTATATTTATTATTTTTTAATTACAAAAATACATTTCTCGTTCACCATCATATAATTATGTTTTCAATTTCTCTATTTTTGTCTTCTCTAAAAGTTTTCCCACATTAATTCCTAACCGAGGGTAGCCGTAGCCACCCAAAGCCAAATAGGAGACCTGAATTTTGGACTAGGGACCAATTATGCCTCTATTTTGGGCTACGGACCAAGCTTACTAACACGAGAGGCTTGTGTCACTATTTGGTTGTTTGAACTAGACCCAAAAGATTGGTCCTTAGGCATTTCATTTCTAATAAATACATCCCACAATTAATATAAATATAAATTATAAAAGTAGAGTGGAAGGGAACATAAATGTTTATAGGAATATTGTGTTATCATCTTATAAATTGAATATCTACCTCTATTTTATTCAATCGACCTTGAGGTATTTGGTTGTATATACATATATATGAGATCAAAAGGTCATGGTGTCTTTAGGATATTCATATGGAAAAACTAAAAGTTTATATCATGTAAGACCATGCATGCTACATGATAGATGATTATGATAACATGCATGTACATGTGCCTTCCAAGAACAAATATTTATATTTCATTCTAGAAACTAGCTAGGTCTTTTTCCATCTTTAACGAGCACCACATTTTGTTGAGAAAAGCTCATATTGCTAGATCAGGAGGGATCTTCTATCCTTCCTATCTTCATTCGTATCTTCAACAAGAGTGTCTCGTATCTCTTTGGAAAATTTGGTAGTTAAGAATTTGAGTGATAAACATAATCAGAAAGTGACGTGATACTCATCCTAAGCATCCCTCTTGCTTACTCCTCTCTTTGATTTGTTAGGTTTCAGAGATAACATGAGCACCGTCGATGATTGGAATGTCATAGAGGAATATGCCTATCTTATTTGATAGTGTTAACTAGATTATATATAATCAACAAGTATTAGGTTTCGCTTTGTCAAATAATTGTTATCATAAATGTTACATGTACATGGATGTCTTTGTAGGATCTAATGATAGTCCCAAGCTGTTAACAATATCATAAATTTTTGTAGATTAAAGTTCAATACTGATTTTTTTCAAGATTTAAAGTAGTTTCTCATGCAAAAGCTTTATAAAAGTCTTGTACAAAATATAGACTCTAAGTGATCCAACTAAGTCTAAATAAGACAATCCTCGTACAATGAGAGTCAGAAGTTATGAAACTGACAAGGTTCACTCTTCTATGATGTTGTATGAACTTTTTAGAAGAAGGAAAAGGATGATGTTGTTAATTGTTAATATGGAAAAGATAAATATTCAAAAAAAGAAAATGACAAAAAACCATAAAAGATGCATGGATGGTTGTTTAATAATACACTTTTATACAACATAAAAATCGTACAAATTAATAAGAAAAAGATCCGTGTGTGTGAAAAATAATTAGCAAGAGACTTGTGGTTCTATCCAAAGTATTGAAAAGATAGTAAATTACAACAATTCTCTTATCTTATTTATATAAACTTTATTTTTCAATCACTCTTTCATACATGATACATGATACATGATACAAGAACCATGCATAATTATCTTTTTAATTAATAATCCTATAATTTTAATCTATTTAAATTTATTCAAATAGTCATTTTGCATGTGAACCCATTCAACCGTTTCATATTGACAATAATTATAAGTCATATTTATATAATTATAAACCAATAAAATATAATTGTTACAAAATCACAAGGACTAATAGATTCAAACCAATCATTAACTTATGTGAAGGACACAAAGATAGGTCAAAATGAGAGACATACCATGCATGTTCTAATACGACAAGTAGGAGTTAGGACCAAGGGATATGTTCATATATTATCAACTCATACTACATTACATGCATTGTTTTCATAACAAATCACGTCCGCTATACAATATTCTCATTTTATTACACATACATGAATTCTATATTTTCATATGAATTCCTACATACACTACCCATTACCATAGTACTTCAACCTTAGATCCGAAATAATACGAATAAGGTCGCTCATACGGTTTTGGATGCACTGAGCGGAGAGTAATTAAAAAACTGCCCCCAATCCAATAAAAAGATATAGACACGTATTTTTAAGATGATTAGAACCTAATCGAACTCTTGTACTGATTTAATTATAGAGGGGTGATACCTTTGTTGGGGGAGAGAGTATATCCAAGGCAAAAGGGAATCCTCAAGATTGGATCTAAACAATAGAATCTTTGCATGGTGCCCCAACATGATTTTATATTTAAGAACTACGAGTAGCTAACAACTGAGATACATAACATATCATGACAACCTTTCTATTCATTTGTTGGCTAATATATAACACTGTTGTATTGTTTTACAGACCATTATGTTTTCTCTTTTCTTGTCCACTCTAGATTTGTTATGAGTTGGGTCTTTAGAAATAGTTAAAATATTAGTCTCATTTACTTACCTTTTACAATAGAAGGGAAATGATTTACAAGGTAACAAAAACATAATAAAAAACGTACATCACAAATAACCAATAGAAGAGAAAGGATTTACTTATATTTTATTTTTGAGTTCACCAATTTCTATAGGGGGGAATTTTCATCACAAATAATCAAATATGAACAAACCACTACAACAAAGTGGAAATGTTGGTCTATTTAACAAGTACAATACGACACATTAATAATAATCAAACCATAAATGATGTAAAAACAATATCAAGACACAAATATATATATATATATATATAGATGCACGTTCAAATGAAAACCGTGCAATTCTTAGAAACCGTGTAAACTAATTTCGACCAAYAAGAAAATTTCATTTTTTTCTAATTAAATTTAATCAATAAGGGTATAGTGGTCATTTGCATTGTTTTCTATTAAAAATAAAAGTTATTAATAAATCTTAATTAAGGTAACATAATAAAGAAATTTTTATAAATGGTAACATTTAAATATTTAATTAAATTATAATATTAAAAATTGGATTTTCTTATATTGTGTCTCGGTTTATTATTGTTAAGATTCATTAAAATCGTAAGTTATTAGATTAATAAATCCATGAAATCAGTAATAGAATTAATTTTTTTTCATGAAATCGGTTTCATACATGGTGAAATTGTTGTATGGAGTAAGTGAAAATGATTATGAAATGGGTGCATGATGAAATGGGTGCAGCATGAAATGTGTGCATCATGAAATGGGTGCATAATGATATGGGTGCGTGAAGGAAGTGAAACCATTTCAAAAAAGATAAGAAAAGCCTGTGTAATTAGCGAAAAGTGAAGCAATTTCATTATTAATAGCATGAAATGACAAATGACTTATCAAACCATGCTGACCGATGAAATGGGTGATTGAAGAAAGTGAAACCATTTCATGGTTTCTAAGAAAATTTTGTGTAATTAGTGAACAATAAAACAATTTCATTATTAAAATGAAACGGATTCATCTACCAATAACATGAAAATGACAAATGTCTCATCTAACATTATATTGATTTGTGTATTGATGAAACTATGAAACCATTTCGTTCATAAAATGTAGTAGTAAATTTTTTATTATTATCATTCAAAAGGTTTCATTATGTTAAATTGATTATAGTGTGTTTCATTTTTATTGTTGATCTATTTAATGATAGATGCAATTTTATTTATAACATTTGAATCAATCCATCAATTGTTGGGTTTTGTCCTAATTCAAAACTATTTTGTTTCATTATTCGTTTATATAAAATCAAATGATATATGCATTGCGACACTAACAGCTTCATCATTTTATTTATAACATTTGAATCAATCCATCAATTGTTGGGTTTTGTCCTAATTCAAAACTATTTTGTTTCATTATTCGTTTATATAAAATCAAATGATATATGCATTGCGACACTAACAGCTTCATCATTTTATTTATAACATTTGAACATAAAATTAATATATTATTTTATAAATAATTTTGTTTCATTAATATTACGATATACATGATATGGTTGTCATTAATAAAACCACTACCAAAGTTACCATTTTGCCCTTATAGAGATTATAAATATTTTTTTTAATTTCCTAATATAACCTAAATTAATCTTGACCATTGATCAAGAAAATGGATGGATGAGATTGGTTTACATGGTTTACACAAATGAAGGCGGTTTTCATTTGATCACTCATTTCTCTCTCTCTCTCTCTCTCTCTCTCTCTCTCTCTCTATATATATATATATATATATATGAGCCTTCAAATAAAAACCAACCAATTGTACAAACCGTGAAAATCTCATTCAACCAATCATAATTTTTCATTTTGTTCATTTTTTGTAATTATGAGAGGTTGATTAACCATTTTTATTGTGAAGGGTGTTAATCATAGATATTATCATCTTCATTATTTTAATTTTAGAGAAATACATGAAACAGTTTCATTAAAATTTCATTAAATATTATATGAAACAATTTCATAACCATATATGAAACAAATTCATCAAAAAAATTATTATATGTAACAATTTCACAAGATTAAACAATTTCATGAAAAAATTTCATAAGATTAAACAATGAAATCAACGTATGGGGGTGGTTTGTATGGTTTGTAAAAATGAGGGTGGTTTTTATTTGATCGTTCATCTCTCTCTCTCTCTCTCTCTATATATATATATATATATATACATATATATATATATATATAGGGTTGGGTTCATGTGAGACCAATGGTTTTTCTTGAGACCCGTAAGACCAATTTATGTTCATTGATCAACTTTATAATCTAATGGTCTAAAGTTGCACGGTGACAATTTTGTGATGATTGAGAAGTTTCGTGACAATAATATGTTTAAATTATAGATCTAATCAAAGGGTTGAAAATTGGTCTTACGGGTCTCACGAAATACTCCTGGTCTATTATATGAAACAATTTCACAAGATTAACAATTTCATGAAAAAATTTCATAAGATTAACGACAGATGAGAGTAGTTTTTATGGTTTTTACAAATTGGAGTGGTTTTCATTTGGTCGCTCCTATATATATATATATAGGGGTCCATTCAAAGGAGAACTGATTAGTTGTGGTAACTGTGAGATCCAATCTCAACCACAAATCAACGGATAAATTAGAAAATTAATAATTATCATAGTTTGAGTTAAAATTAGGGAAAATTGCACCAAAATGGAACCAACTTTCACATGATTCCTATTTTGGGGAACGAACTTTCAAAATCGTCATTTTGGGGAACCAACTTTCACCTGATTCCTATTTTGGGGAACGAACTTTCAAAATCGTCATTTTGGGGAACCAACTTTTACCTGATTCCTATTTTGGGGAACCAACTTTCAAAATCGTCATTTTGGGGAACCAACTTTTACCTGATTCCTATTTTGGGGAACCAACTTTCAAAATCGTCATTTTAGGGAACCAACTTGCACCTAATTCCTATTTTGGGGAACCAACTTGAAAAATAATTATAGAAAAATGGGAAAATTACACCAAAATGTAACCAACTTTCACCTGATTCCTATTTTGGGGAACCAACTTTTAAAATCGTCATTTAGGGGTCTCTATCGAAGTTTTTGTTTATTTAAGGGTCTGATTGATCTGTTGAACAAGTAACAGATAATTTAAGGGTCTCTATCAAA
>NC_037544.1:504418-510330 GCF_001531365.2 Cynara cardunculus var. scolymus
AAAATAAGAATTTTTAAATAGTTGATTTGATATTAACATTGATATATAATTTTTCAAATTTTTATGATATCTTCAAATTTATATTTTATTCAAAAATAAAATCATTATTGCTTTCTTAAAAACACATAAAATCGTATTATAACATTAACAGAGACAAATAATAAAATAGAACATTAAAATCGAGATGTGTCTCGCTGCATTGCGCGAGTACTCTTCTAGTATATATATATAACTATGGCACGAAAACTGGAGACTTAACCAAATAAGTAAATCACTTAAATAAGTGTGAAATAGGTTTGTGGAAATCACTCAAATAGTCATATCATCAAGATCACAACAAATAAACATCAAAAAACTAAAAAAAAAAGAAAACATCAAGATTCAAGGAAATAAGCAAATCAGATAACTAGATGAGTAAATAAGAACCTAAGAAAAAAAATATCTTGGTTCAAGCTTGAAAGAAACTAATTGCAATTTGAGAATTGAGAGTGAGAGTCATGACCAGAGGTTAGAAGATGAGTCAAGGTGAGACGTTGAAAGACGACTGCTGAAAGCAATGGTTGGTGGTGTGCATCGTAGGTGAGGGGCAGAAGGCCAATTGTAAATCATGAGAGAAAAGGTGAGAGCGAGAGGTCAAGAGCGGTAATAGTTTTTGGGGGAAAATAAAATAAAATAATGAGCATGCTAAACCCTATATGACTATTGGACTGTGATGCCCTCTTTGCCCAAGAGTAGGGCCACTCCTTATATTAAGACTATGGACATATAGAATGTATTATTTTTAAGGTTATTGTTATATTTAAATAAAACACAAAATCATAATATAAATATAACAATTCGACATCATCTTTTATAGATTTATTATAAGTGAATGCTTACAATTATCTAATAATCGAGTTTGGGGCATATTAATAACACGTGTTAGATGCTTTGCGGGTGTAGAGCGTTAAGCCTTGCTCTTGAAGAAGAATCATAAAATTTCAAATATTATTGATGTTTTTTTTTAAAAACAAAAACCCATATGCAATATTAATTGTTGAACGTGATTAAATTTATTTCAGATAAACATATGTATATGTATATGTATGTATGGTGAGATTAAAACAAAAAGAAATAAGTTTAGAAAAAAAAGTAAGTTTAAAGATGAATAAACATATATATGTATGTATGTATGTATGTATGTATGTATGTTGCACTTGCAGCAGTTATTTTTCGATATATAAAATAACAAATTAACAAATATAGCAGGCCCGAGGGCTTGTTAGTTTTTTAAAATAACAAATTAACAAATATAGCAGGCCCAACCCAACAAACAAGTGATGTTGCCCCTGGGCCGACCCTGTTCATCTGATGAGACTCAACTCAACTCAACTCAACTCAATGGAGCAGCAGGAGCACTCATTCATCCTTTTCTAATTCTACAATCTAGAATCTGTAGTTATTCACAGACTTGACTTGCTTTCTTCAAGAAGGTCAAAGAAGAGTAGATATATTAGAAAGTAACCCCTTTCCCTTGTTTCCTCCAAATTATTTATTGTTTATTATTTAATAATCCTCTCCTCCTTGTTTCAGTTGTTTCTCATCAGGGGAATTAGCCTGCTTCATCTTCTTTCACTTTTCTTCTCATGAGCATTAATGCAACGCCTCCCATGAATTCTACTTCTGCTGATTCCCTCGAATCGTCTGTTCCTAGGAGAAATTCCAAGAGACCCAAGTGTAAATCTTCCATCATATGCTTGATTATCTCAATTATTATTACGCTTGGCATAATTTTTGTTTGTTTGTTTTCAATTTCCGTTTTTTAGATTCTAGGTTTACGCAGCAGGAACTCCCAGCGTGTAAACCCATTCTTACTCCAAGATGGGTGCGTATCTTTCTTTTCTTTTCCCTTCCCTTCCCTTATAGCCTTTATAGACCTTCAACAACTTTTTCTTTTCTACTGCAGGTGATTTCAGCATTCTTGCTTGTGACCATAGTTTTCGTACCAATTGGACTTGCATCTCTCTTTGCTTCCCGCGATGTATGCATCAACATTCCTTTCTTTCTTGCTCCTACTTAGTTACTTGTTAATCTTTCTTGTGTTCAAATAGGTAGTTGAGATTGTTGATCGTTATGACGCTGATTGCGCACCATCGGGCTCAAGAAGTGACAAAGTCCGATATATACAATCCCTTGCGGATAAAACCTGCAATAGAACCCTCACTGTAACACCCACCCTCGTTTCATCACTTTCTGGATACACATCAAATCTGATTTACTTCCTCTGTGGTTACATAATCTCTATAAATGTAATTTAGGTGCCAAAGCATATGAAGCAGCCTATTTATGTCTATTATCAGCTTGACAACTTTTATCAGAATCATCGAAGGTACATTAATACTGTCTGTAATTTAATTCCTTGAGAACAGCAAGTCTTTTGGTTTCAAACACCTATGCTATTTGTAGGTTTATTAGATGTTTATATAGCATGACTGAAATATTCTCATCACTGATTCTTTCATATTTGCCATTTCCAGCCTTAACTTACCTCCCAAGAAGAATGCAATTTACTTTCTGAGTATATATTGTATACCCCCCTCATTATAACAGTGTTTATTTATTTACTTTTGATTTTGGAAACCAACTCTAAATCAAAATTGCCATAGATTCCTTTTAGCTCTAAAATGTATTCCACAGCAGTATGTTCTATATTGTATTATAGTTTCTACATAGTTGTAGGCTTATATCATGGTCGATAAAAGTTTAATGTGGCTATTCATTTTTTTCTTCTAATGAGAAACAATGCAATCCTTGTAAACTTCAAAGTTATATAGCAACCCATTTGAATTGCTATATAGAAGGTCAACCATTGTCTATGTTTTAGGAGGTAGCTGATACTAGTTAATATTGTAATAGTATTGTATTTGAAAGGTTGGTTATTTGGTTAAGACTTATTTGTCTGTGAATGCCAGTAACCCTCCCTCCTTTCTATTTCTTCCCTTGGTGCCAACAGAGTTAATGATGCCCTCTTAATTCAAGGGTAAGCATGTGACACTTGTTATTTGCAGGTACGTTAAGAGCCGAAGTGATCAGCAATTGAGGAGCCTAAGTCATGAGGATGACACAGGTGCCTGTAAGCCTGAAGATAATGCAAATCAAACGCCAATAGTGCCTTGTGGCCTTGTAGCCTGGAGTATGTTCAATGATACCTTTAGCTTCTTCACTAATAATAATCAGCAATTGCCTGTAAACAAGAGCGGTATATCATGGAAAAGCGACAGGGATCATAAGTTTGGCAAAGATGTCTTCCCTAAAAATTTCCAAAATGGAACTCTTATTGGCGGTGCACATCTCAATGAATCCATACCAGTAAGCCTCTTAACTATTATTAATGATTTTTGGTACTTTGCTGCACTATCTCGTCCGAAATTAGGTTCAATTGGTTTGATGATTGGTAAAGGCCCCTCGATTCCCATTTTCTTCTGCTAATGCTCTGTTGAGAAAATTTGTTTCTTCCTGAATCTCTGCCTACTTCGGAAATTGTCAGAAAAGCATGTTACTTTTGGTTAGCCATCAATGAACCCTGGTTGGTCTAGAATTAGACAAGATTGTTGAAAATGCACACATATATGGTTTAATTTGTCTTGTCCTTTTTCTAGCCTGACCCTGAATCAAATATTGTAAATTATCTTCTTGTTCTTCTGTGCCTGAAAATCAATATGACTAGCTGACAAGAGCCTTATCTTTGTGGATTGGCACATATTTGTAGTTAAGTCTTCAGGAAGACCTCATTGTATGGATGCGGACTGCAGCTCTTCCAACTTTTAGGAAGTTGTATGGGAGGATAGAGGTGGATCTTCGGGCAGGTGATGTAATAAATGTGATAATGCAGAACAACTACAACACCTACAGTTTCAATGGCAAGAAGAAACTCGTGCTCTCTACCACCAGCTGGCTTGGTGGAAAGAACAACTTCATTGGCATTGCGTATCTCGCTGTTGGTGGCTTGTGCTTCTTACTAGCTATGACTTTCACCATTATATATCTGGTTAAGCCAAGGTGATTTTTGGAGTCCTGTCTTGTTGGCTGTTACTACCATGCTGTTTTTTTCCTGGAGTCTGCCTGTGTTATTGGTGTTCATTCTTGTTTTTTTGAGTATCTCGACTGTTAATAATGTTGAAAAAAGAGGCTGTGCTGGCTCAGGAATAGACCTCATGGTGATTTTACAACTCAAATCCCCCCAGATAAGTAGACAAGTAGCCAATTCTAGTAATGTTTTATGAAACAAGTAGCAAACCAATTTACTTATGAGCAAAGTATCAAAGTATAAATCTTGAATATCATAATATAGCATTGGCATAAGGTGATCATGCCTAATAAATAATAATATAAGGCCAGCATTAACGACTTGATCATCATAGGGTTCCTTTAACATCCATGTTTTCCCTTCATATAGCATAAGTAAAATATAAACTAGATGGCTAGTTTACATGATGATAGGCCAATTAAAAGCATGCATGAAAATGAAACTAGTGGTGGCATGATTTCTTTCTTTATTTGTACAACTTTTCTTTTTCCATATTACACTTGCCGTTTCAGAAAGAAAAGATTAATGAACCAGGCCAGTATACTACACTTACTCAATTGTTGCATTGAACAGCACTAATATGTTCTCATCCTCTGCTGCAGGAGACTTGGAGATCCGTCTTATTTGTCTTGGAATCGTAATCCAGGTGGTCACTGATTGATGCAGAAGTCGGTTAAAATGATATATGTTGTGGTGCTGTATGTATTCTAACGTCTGTTTCTTTTGACAATGATTCTTTGAAATGTAATTTGTGGATAAAGACTTGAGAAGAAAGTAGCAAAAGTTACTGTATTGTGTTAGAAAATAGTAAGGTAGTCTTATCAAGTTGCAAATGCCAACTTGTGACATGAAATTCTTACTTCCAACATTTTCTCCTTGGATTGTTCCGTTTTATATTATCCTTCCCTTCTCTTCTTTTACTCCACACTTACAAAACTCACTTGGCAGCCAATAACCTTTGCCATAATCTTCTGTCTGTGTCATCATAACTTGATAGAAAATATGTCATATAGTCTTTTAAATTGAAGAATCTGTCACCACCATGACCGTGTGTGTTGATGGATTGGAGGGTATAGAAACAACAAAGTTGGTCAAATCAGTTTTAGTAAGCAGATATGAAATGACTTGGTAGTTGGTATATATGCCCTTTGTTGACAATGCTGAATCCATGAGACTTGCTTTCTTTAATCCTGCTCAAGGTTTCCCTTGCATTACCAAGGGGTCAAGTTTAAGAGGTTTGCAGAGCATGGGTGACATGCGTAAGGTACCAAAAGGTTCATCCTCTTTTGTAAGTACTGTGATATGTGCACAAAAACAATGGCAAAGAATGCATTTTCATGCTCATTCCAAATTGAGTCAATTTCCAACAATACATAATCATAGCGTGAACCCCCACCCCCCACCAAAAAAAAAAACCATCTTTCTATTCTGGTAAATCAGTTTTACTAAGCTGATATGAAATGACTTGGTAGTTGGTATATATGCCCTTTGTTGACAATGATGAATTCATGGGACTTGCTTTCTTTAATCCTGCTCAAGGTTTCCCTCGCATTACCAAGGGGTCAAGTTTAAGAGGTTTGCCGAGCATGGGTGGGTGCCTAAGGTACCAAAAGGTTTTCATGCTCTTTTGTAAGTACTGTGATATGTGCACGAAAACAATGGCATTGAATGCATTTTCATTCTCATTCCAAATTGAGTCAATTTCCAACAATACATAATCATGACCTCCCCCCCCCCCCCCCCCCCCCCCCAAAAACCATCTTTCTATTCTGGTAAATCAGTTTTAGTAAGCTGATATGAAATAAGTTGGTATATATGGATATATATGCCCTTTGTTGACAATGCT
>NC_037544.1:510575-533642 GCF_001531365.2 Cynara cardunculus var. scolymus
CCAACCAAAAAAAAAAAAAACCATCTTTCTATTCTGGTTTTTCTCATCTTTTTGTGTGTAAGAAGGTTGCAATCCAGAGGGTTAGTGGCAGCCAATCCATGTTCAAACTACTCTCAACAAAATGTTGGAAAGGTAGGCTCCTTCTGGATAAGATGGGTCAATAGGATGGTCACAGGCTGCACCACCCTGGCGTAATACTGTTATCTTCCTACCAGCCATTGCCGCAGCACCCTGCAAATATCAACAAAAACGGCCTTTGTTATCTTCATATCAAACTGTTCCAGTCACAGGCACCAAATAATACCCACTCCACTATCAGTAAAAAGAAAAAAAACAGTGGGGGATTACAGGTCACGGCAACAACTGTCAATGAATGATCATTGCTTGAAAACACAAGGGAGTAGGAGACTAGCCTGAAGAACAGGCAAGAACTGCCCACTTTGTGTCATAGCTCCTGAACATGAGCAAGTCATCAGAAACCCACCCGGTTTTGTTAACCGCATGGCCAGTGAGTTTAAATTCCTATACATCCCACTTGCACTTTGTAGAACCTGGATTAAGTAGCAAAAACCAGAATACCATTATTATATAGCAATAGATATGTCAAAACATATTTACCTGCAAGTCACCACAGAAAGCCACCAGGTCTCAAAAACCTTTGTCTCAGAGACCGATTCTTCACAAATACTTATCTCAACTATATCATGCAAATAATGCATACTATCAAAACTAACCGACTTACTGTTCACTCCAGTATAGCAAATACTTAACAAACAGCAACAAACACAATGGCCATTCATAAAAACAAGCATATTTTTCAACCCCCATCCAATAAAAAGAAGCATTTTCTTCTATTGTCTACACTCTTCCAAATTTTCTATAGGTAAAATGGACCTTTCCTTCCTGCACTATGATTTGGGGGTGGGACACACCATATTGTCAGTTCCTGATATGATACTCAAAACATAATATTTACTTTGCAATCATATTCAAGTAAATCCTTACATAAAAAAACTAATGCACGAAGGTACAATTAGAAAGAAAACCCAACCATGCTCTACATCTTGTAGAAGCAAAAGTTAGATCACTAGAAGGAAAATGCACCCATGCTAACTTACATTCTATTTTACTAATTAGATTTACTTGTTCCAACTATAAACCTAAGCAATGTTGTAAACTGGTGATTTGCAGAAGCCATATTAAAAAGACACAACCTAAGCAATGTTGTAAACCGGTGATTGCAGAAGCCATGTTAAAAAAAACACACCCATGTAAAGCAGCTAATTGACCAAAATACATATCAGAGGTAGAGGTAACCTACTGCAACATGAGTGGCTTTTACCAAAGCAATGGAAATTAGTTAGTTGTGCGCTCGCTTAACAATGTAACTTGATAAGATGGTATTGGTGAAGATGAGAATGGTAATGTTCATGATATTAAATGTCTAATGTAATAGTAGCATACTCAGAGAATAATAGCAACTATGAAGTTAAATATTAATTGATACAAGGATTACCACCTTTGGAACTGAGTTCAGAAAGTACAAAAAGAACTTATACAGAAGGTTTCGTGCACGCTCTAAGATAGCAAGCAATTAAAACTTTTATGCATGCTCTAAGATGATGAAATTTTTTAATAAATCCATTTTTTTAGAATAGAAACTGGATAAATCTGCTGCATATGGATCATAACAAGTTACATAAAGTAATAGGCACTCGATTTGCTGCGGTGGTCCATTCCTACCAAACCATCAAAATACTAATGCTTACCTGTAACATTGATATCCTAAGTGACTCATAATGCATTAGTAATTAACCATTGTAATACCTTGACATGTTACGATCATAAGTTGCCAACAGATTTATAGTAGAGGCTCTTTGAATCCTCATGTTGTATGGCGTTTCATTTACTCTTGTTAATTGGTTAGAGAAGAAAGCACTTGCTCTCAAGACTATCAATTCTAAGTTAATGGAGTCAGCATTGCAATACCTTCCTTCGAGGTGCCAACTTAGGGGGATCCATAATGACTATGTCCCATACTTCATTTCGAGAAGCAGCATTCTTCATGAAAACTGTTGCATCTTGTTTCAGGAATGATATCCTCCCTGGATCCAGGTTGTTAAGAACAATATTATGGTTGGCTAGTTCCAAAGCAGGAGATGACGTATCAACACCTGTGAATCAATGAACATTAAAAAAGCGACTTGGATGAGAGCATATACCTGCATTATAGATTAGCTGAAAAAGGACTAAAAAGGAACAAAAACGCACATCCTGTTATAACACCCATGATGAGTTTAGTACCCACATTCAAGCTTGCTTTTGTAGTAAAGTAGTAATGCTGAAAGAAGCTTCAACAACCAATTCAGGAGGCATCACATCACACAGTGCATGAGTGTGTATGTTTTCCTCCAACATTACATGTCTTCCAGGTAGGAAAAAAACTACTTCCAATTTGTATTGACAAATGATGCTCACTTTGCCCACGCAGAATGGCCCCCCTTGGAAATGGCATTGAGGTTATGAACCACCCCATCTCTCTTCCACAAAATATTTTTGGTGGACTTTTTTGGACTATCATGGATAGGAAAATAATGGAAAAAGCAGGTGCATTTGTCAATTGTCCCTATCTTGGATACGATGGAATAGACTATTGGTTAGAGCCATAGCATGCTATCTATCAAACCTGCAAACCAATGACATATGGAACATCTCCATTCTATATTTTGTTTCATGTCCACTTTTTGCCAGTGTCGAAATTCAGTTGTTTGGAAAAAGATGATTGCATGAAAATATTACAATGAGGTAGCGAGTTCTTAACATATGAAGTTAATTATACAGGTGGTTCTGGTTTTTCCGTTTGTTCTTTGGCTTATGTATCATTATAGAAACCAAATTGAAAGCCAATCACTTCATGATATTTGTGATGATTGAAGTATAATGATTGAAATGAAGGCAGGTTCACTAGTTTACTCATATTAAAATATAAGCCAACATGGATGCACACAAAATAACCTCAAAAGCACCACAAATAAAAAGTTGTCATGACGAAACCAATATGATAGGATGTTATTTTCGAACACATGATCGCAATCGGAACAAAGATATCATCAAGCAAAATACAGAAGTGGTAGATACCAGTGACATTCAAAGCATGACTACGTGCAGCGTTTAGTGCAAAGCCACCAGTATAGCAGCACATGTCGAGTACTTTTTGACCATCCGAGATGGTCGATATGAATTGACGGTTTTCCCGCTGATCAGCATAGAATCCTGTCTTTTGTCCATCCAATGAGACCATATAGGATATCCCATTCTCCACAACCTGACAAGAAGCAACAGAAAGTGCTCTTGAAATACTAAAACTCTCGTTTCCTGTTTGCACAGAATTGTTGCAACGATTGATATACTTAACACAACCAAACCAAACTACCTCAATAATTCCACACAATAGAAGTAGTTAACATATATATATTTTTGACATATTCTATAATAGAACTGGTTCTTTTGTTAACCCAATACTTGGTGTGAACTATGTGAACCAATCTTAGCCCTTAATCCTTGAAATCTATGGATTAAATTAATCATGGCATATTTGTATTAAATGAAAAACAGAACAGAAATAAATATTGGTGTGCATTCTTGAACAGGGGTATTTGTGGAAAAGATCATGGCATGTTAACACCTACGAACAATCTTATTGAACACCTATGAACACCATATGGTTATGAACACAATCTTATGGACGCCTTATGATTATGAACACATTTTTATGAACATCTATGAACACCTGTGAGCACATTCTTATAAAGATCTTATGGTTATGAACACATTCTTATGAACACCTATGAACATTATGTATAAATTCAATTCAAATTAATATGGTGAACAAGTTGAGTGTGTTTTGGGAACATTTCACATATGAACCTGCAACATGTTCACTTTGATTAACCATTGTTCATGTTAAAATTAACATAATTATTCTAGAATCTTGAAATATGATGATATTATTATGATCCCTAAAAACATGCAAGTAATAATTTGTAATATCTCATTAAAAACCATACAAGTAACTTACACATAAAAAAAATTTAACATCTTATTAAACACCATAAAAGTAACTTGCACACAAAAATTACCTATTTGTTCTTTATCATTAAATCAAACATTTGAAGTAATCTCTACTAAAGAATGAATCTTATTGGACCAATAAGTTCAGAGTTAACATCATATTCTTTGTTAACAAAAGATCCTACCTTTTCTATAATATTTATTTTTAATAAATAAATCAGTCTATACGAAGAAGGTGGTGACAAAATAATTGATTTTCCCTGTAAAGTGTTTCCACCAATGTGAGCATGAATTAGCTCATCAAATGTTTAATTATGTTTCTAGTACCAGTCTCTTAAGTGGCTAAGGCTAAACCTTAGATAATAGGCAAATAGAGGATGAGAAAACAGGCAAGGAGAACAAAAACCAGCAAAAGTTCAGGGGCTCAGATCATTTAAACTTGTTGACCGATCAGTTTTTAATGCTCGCCTGTTGCTTAAGAAATCCATGCATGAAACCTGATTAGACACTAGATATGCATACTGATAAACAGCTTGTCAGATCAGTTCATGGTTCAAAAATTTAGGAACTGGTTGAAAGATGAAACTTTAAAGAGTATAATATTTCTTACCTTCACCCTTTCAGGAGATTCAGATAAATCTTCTTGATCAAGATCAGCCAAATCTAACCCTTCTTCTTTCAATATCTCGGTTGATGACCTCCAGATTATACTCTTGACCACATTGAAACCATTAATACACTTCTTAATAGGCTGCTTGTACTTCTCAACCCAAGCAGCTGAAGAGGCTATCACAGCTAAATCGCCGAAGACATCAATTATAAGGCCTGACAATCTGTAAAAAGTGTAATCATTGAAATGATTGACATGATCGCAAAGAGCTTATGCAGAACAGATAGTAAAATATCAAAGAAAGGTTAGGAACTTGAAGGTTTCTTAACTATAAATTTGAAACCAACATACATTGCTGTTTTCCCTTGTGGATTTTTTTTACTTCTTTTTTTTGGGGGGGAGGGGGGATAAGAAAATGAAAATTAACAAATCAAATCAATACCCATGCAATGTACACTGAACCTCCAGGCATCATATGTGGTATATTGGTTTTGATCTATACATGGTTGATGAACACATAAATAACACAAGGGTCGAGAATCGGGTGTCCTATGGATTGAACCTTTCAACCCATTTGAGTACCTAAAGATTACACACACGAGTTTCCACACTACTCTTTTAAGTGTTTATACTTGACGCTATTGCAGGCCATGTGTCCTTATCCATTCATGAGCGCATACAAAGCCAAGCCCGAGCTTCTTGAACCGACTACACATCACACTCAAAGAGGTAGATCTTTTAATCATGCATGTGCCAAAACATTTTGTCAAAACCCTATTAAGAAGATAAACTTTAACCTAAACTTTCTCGCATCCACTTATCGAACAGGGTTATATCGCGGTCCACATACCTTGGGATACCATAATATGTGCTCCAATCTCTAAATATACGCCTTCCACATTGAATTCAACCTCTAACAATGTATTAGAGGGGAAATGATTGTCCCACCGTTAGGCGTATCCCCCTTGACCCCCACCTTATTGCTCTAAGGTGATAGAGGCAACATTTGTGAGTGTGCACTCTGCACCTTCTAACTTACATTATGTTTGCCTTATCACCTAAATTGATCTCAAATAAATCACAACTACACTAAGATGATTGATGACACTAAAATCACCAACATCAAGTTTCCTATTCAAAATGTGATTTTGTTTCCATAGCATATTGTTTCCATAACAATAACCATAAACCATGTATATATCACCACCTCATTCTCAAGGGCATAGGACGCTTCAAAATATATGCACATCTATTGACCAAAAGAAAACATAATACCTATCTCCTTCACTATTTATAAGACGATATGCATTCGTATTGGCAGAAGGGATCCCCAAATTCTTACGTAATTTGATTGCTGCATCTATTCTTGTTTCAAGCAACTTCTCCACGTTCAATGCACAAGAAGGATCTCTGCACCATTCAATCGAAATTTAGAAAAAGAAAAACTTTGCACTTTAAGTAACATCATGTTGCCAAAACATTCTTGAAGAATACATACCCTGATACTTCCTCCTCTAGCTGCATGAGCCTAACACAGAACATAGAGAAAGAATTGTACAAGCCCCAACCGATTGGCGTTTGTGTCCCGTCAGCCACCAGCACAATGTCACCTGTTTTCGGGGGTGGTCTACCAATGATTCTATCAACTGAACCACTATAAACCATTGGGCTTCCATCACGAAAGAGCTGTGTTTTCCCTCTCTTTAGGATAACCTTTGCAATACCTGCAAAAAAATCCCATTACTAATCAACAAGGTACACATTTTATTATTTGTTGGTAATTGGTATTACACAAATACTTTATAGAACATGCTAAGGCCATATATGAAATGTCAGAAAGAAATATCCATGCTCAAAATAATTCCAGAATTGAAAAGCATACCATGCTTGCAGACACTCATGGGAGCATCCACTTGCTAAGGAAAAGGCTGAAAGATAGAATCATAGTAACAGGAATGTGGATATGGAAGGAAAAAAGGAAGGGAAAAACTTTTTTCTTGAAAATATACATACACCAAGACACACATATGATGATATGAACCATTCGGTTGATATATGAACTATCAATGTTAGCATCCTTTTCTTCTCTTGGACTTTGTGTCCCTACAGCTAAAAACAGTGACATCTGCAGATTGTAACTGTATGAATTGTGAAAGATGAAGGATCTTTCAATAACGATCACTTGAATAATACAACAAGCAACCAAAAAATTCAATCATCTTTTCAGAAAATATATATGTAAGTCTAGCTTAAGGTCTTTCCATTACAAAAGGCGGAGGACTTATCCAGTCACAGTTTTCTGTACACTTGCAAAATATTTTCCGAAGCCTTAAACTTTGAGCTTGTCTACTCCTGAATGAAAACAAGTTATATTTGCAATGGGTCTTTCAATTCAGAAAAACACAAGGCATCATCCATGAATGACTCATATATCCAAGTACATCTAGCCTGAGATTTTTCAGAGTCAGATCACTTGATAGCCAATACATCCATGAAGTAATGGCATAATAACCAAAAATGGTAAATGTTTAAACTTGTCAATATCACAGCTGGTAGATATTACATAAAAATAGGTTTAGATTTTGGTACTAGTTCACAACCAACATCAATCAAATTGGAATACATTTTCATGAAGTCTAAATGTAGTTATCAAACATTTTAGAGAATGGATGAATTGAAGTAATTTAAACATATGAATGGAATTATATCAAGGCGCACATTGCAGGATGGGATGAATTTAGTTGTTTCAGGCATAACACATATTGGACGAAGGAATTACTAGTTTAATTTGGTCGCTGGCATGCCATTTAGACTTGGCGCATGAACACCCACACCCAACTGTCGGATTTGCTAAATTATAAGCAACACATAAGGTGTCCAAACAAAGCAGCAGCAGAATGTTAAAACATGATAGGGGTTGGAAAAGAACACATGACACACCTATTAGGTTGCATTCCCCATAGTAAATCAGGAAATCAGTTATCCCCCAAAGTCGGTTGTGAAAAAAAGAAATTCAAGCATCCCATCCCAAGTATTAAATTCTAATCTTTAATGATTCCGGCACGAAGTTCCTCATCAGGAATTCGCATAATACATACTCTGAAGTGAGTACAGATAAAGCAGATACATACACAGAGAAATGGAGGAAGGGAGGGAGGGAGGGAGGGAGGGAGAGATGACCATTGGGTTGGTTTGAAGCGATATCTTGAAGGGTGGCGGTGGTGGACGTTGGAAGAGCCAGACACCTGGTTATCCGGGTAGAGAGCAACATTGATAAGTTGGGACTGCTTTCAGGTCTTGAGGCTTTTTCCAATATAAGGCACAAGAAACATTTTTCGAAAAGTAACGAATTTAGTCCTTACACTTGTTGTAGTAGTCGCCTCGCCCTCATATATTATTAGAATTAGTTATTATTTTCTGTTGGTTAGTTCTAATTAGTTAGGCTGTGTAGTTTCCTCTTGTATAAATAGTACTGTTCTCTTTTACTTTTATCACACACAGAAATATACAGCTTCTTCTACCTTTTTCTTTTCTCTCAATTTCTCTCTACTCTCTGCTCTCGTCTCACATGGTATCAGAGCAACACAATCAAATCTGACTTTCTTCTCATTTTTCATTCTTCAATTTCAATTCCTTCCTGTTCAATTTTGTTCTCGCTTCTTTCTTCTTCGTCAGTCTCAATATGACTGATAAACAAACAGAAACAGCGAATAAGAACATGAATGCCTCTGCTTATTCGAATCCTTTGTTTCTGAGTCAAAGCGATAATCCTGGAACGATGCTGGTCACGAAGATCTTTGATGGAAAGAGTTTTGGAGCCTGGAAGCGTGCGATGTCTTTGGCACTTTCTGTGAAGAACAAATTAGGTTTTGTAAATGGGAGGACAAAGAAACCTGCAGAAGATGATCCAACTTATGATGATTGGGAGAGATGCAATTCNCTTTCTGTGAAGAACAAATTAGGTTTTGTAAATGGGAGGACAAAGAAACCTGCAGAAGATGATCCAACTTATGATGATTGGGAGAGATGCAATTCCATTGTTATTACATGGATTMTTAATGCAATGACTAAAGAAATCTCTGAAGGACTGATATATTACACAACAGCAAGTGCGATTTGGAAACAGTTGCRTCATATGTTCGAACAATCGAATCTGGTTGTAGTTTTTCAATTGCAGAAAGAATTGAATCAAATAGCTCAAGGAGATGATTCGATCACCACATATTACTCCAGATTCAAACGAATTTGGGATGAATTTGCAGCAATTGATGATTTACCTAATTGCACATGTACTGCAGGAGAGGCTTGGATAAAACGCATGGAAAGGCAGCAATTAGTGCAGTTTCTTTTTGGTTTAAATGATAGCTACATGCAAGTTAGAGGTAATATTCTTCATGAAAAACCTACTCCTAATATTGCTGATGCTTATGCGACATTGATTCAAGAAGAACAGCAAAGAAAGTTACTGCCCTGTGAAGTTGAACGCTGAAGGAATGGCAATGCTGGCTAATAAAAATAATTCTGCACGAGCAAAGGTATTCATGAATGCTGAAATGAAAAGAAATCTTGTTTGCAATTACTGTAAGAAGAAAGGTCACATTAAGGCAGAATGTTACAGATTGATCGGTTTTCCAGAAAGTTTCAAGTTCAATAATCCAAGGAGATCTTCTTCCTTTGTTAATGTTGTTGAAGGAAATGCTGAAATTTCCAATCATGATTACTAACAGATCATGAACTTTATCAATAATTGCAAAATTAAAGAGACTGCAATCTCAAATTCTGGACAGAATTCCTCCAGCAGTTCATCTGATTCTAGCAGTTCATCCGATTCTATCATAGAGAAAGAAGGAAGTGGATTTGCTGCATGTGCAGGTAAAAGTTTGGCTACTCCTATTTCTAGTTTTTGGATTATTGATTCTGGCGCATCTGATCATATGTGCAGTCATAAGTTTTTGTTTTCTACTCTCACAAAACTTCCTAAATCTCACAAAATTTCTTTACCTAATGGTAATACGTTGTTTGTTGAGTCAATTGGAAACATTACTCTATCCAATTCGTTAATTCTGAGTAATGTGCTATATGTTCCATCATTTCATTATAATCTTCTTTMTGTATCCAAGTTGTGTTCCACATATAAATCTCCCGTTTATTTTTYTGATACATATTGTTATATGCAGGACCCTCTCACCAAGAAGCCCTTGGTACTTGGTAAAAGGGTTGGAAATCTCTACTTGCTAAACTCCAACCAAGTCAAGATTTCTGATTCCGATAGTTTTTCTGCATCTAGTACTGTTATGCTAGATAAATGTAACAAGATAGTTTCCTTGTGGCATTTACRTTTTGGTCATCTTCCTTTGTACAAGCTAAAACAAATAAATCTTGCTCCRAATGCTTGTAATAAAGATTTGTTTCATTCATGTGTTRTWTGTCACAAAGMTAGACAACAMAAGTTACCTTTTCCCATTAGTCAATCCAATTCTGATTCTATATTTGATTTGCTTCATGTTGATGTTTGGGGTCCATTTTATACTCCTACATATGATGGACACAAATATTTTGTCACTATGGTTGATGATTAYAGTAGGTCAACTTGGATTCATTTGTTGAAACACAAAAGTGCAGCCTTTCATATCATAAARTCATTCGTTCAGTTTGTACAAACTCAGTTTCATAAAACAGTTAAAGTGATTCGGACTGATAATGCCAAAGAATTGGGCAATAGCATTGAAGGAAAAAATTTCTTCTCTTCCAAAGGTATTATTCATCAATTAGCTTGCCCATATACACACCTCAGCAGAATGGAAGAGTTGAAAGAAAACATAAACATCTTCTTGAAACAGCCAGAGCCCTGATGATCCAATCTGCATTACCTCTAAATTTTTGGGGGGATAGTGTTTTGACTGCAGCATATCTCATAAACAGAATGCCTTCAAAAGTGTTAAATCATCTTACTCCTTTTGAACTTTTATTCAAAGCCAAGCCACAATATGACCATTTACGACCCTTTGGATGTTTGTGTTTCGTTTCCACAAATCATGTAGACAKACATAAATTGCAATCCAGAGCTGATCCACACATTTTTTTAGGATATCCTTTTGATATGAAAGCATACAAAGTTATGCATCTTGAAACCCAAAAAATCTCATATTCACAAAATGTTGAATTTTGTGAAAATGAATTTCCTTTTACCAAACCTCTTCCTTCACCAAATACACATGTTTTGCCATTTCCTACTCAAACTTCTAATCCTGTTTCTTCTGATCATGTTGAACCCGAAAGCTTTGATTCGATCCATTCTTCTGATATACCTGTCCAAACGGCATCCCAGTCACCAAGTCATCCAATCACAGAATCTGAGTTAGAATCTGAGTTTGTGCATACTGAACAAGAGTCTCGAAATCTTGATCATGTTGAATCGGTTACCATTCCTGCATTACGCATATCTTCTAGAGCTTCTAAACAACCTTCTCATTTTGATGATTTTGTTTGCAATCATGTTTCTTCAGATGCTTCAATGCCTTATATTGAAATATGTCCTCATACTATGACTAATCTATGTGTTTCATCTCAGAATCAGTATCCAATTGCTTTAAATAGTTTTAGTCAATCTTTTGTTGCAAATATAATTTCTGTTGTTGATCCCAAATCATATGAGGAAGYTGTTTCTAATCCTTTTTGGCAAGAAGCTATGGCAAAAGAATTTGCAGCCTTAGAAGCAAATAGAACTTGGAAGCTTGTTCCTTTACCTGCAGGAAAGCGTGCTATAGGATGTAAATGGGTTTACAAAACCAAGTTCAATMAAGATGRGACAAYTGAAAGATATAAAGMACGGTTGGTAGCACAASGCTTCACTCAAAAACAGAATGAAGAYTATTRTGAGAYATTCTCTCCGGTTGTCAAGTTTACTACTATCAGATGCATTGTAGCACTTGYTGTCAAACAACATTGGCCCATTCATCAGTTAGACATCAACAATGCTTTTTTACATGGAGATTTGCATGAAGAAGTTTACATGAAAAGACCCAAAGGTATGGTTTGCACAAATGATAACTATGTTTGCAAACTTAYGAAGTCTTTATATGGTTTGAAGCAGGCTTCTCGTCARTGGTATTCAAAGTTATCTGARGCATTAAAAGCAAGAGGATTTCATCATTCTCARAATGATTAYTCTTTGTTTCTCAAAAAKACAAAAGAGTCKTTCACCATWGTGGYTGTATATGTTGATGATGTCATCRTGACCGGAGATTGTATTTCTGAAATAGAAGAGTTRAAGAAGTTTTTGCATAAAACTTTTCAAATCAAAGAYTTAGGYCTTCTTAATTACTTTTTGGGATTGGAGTTCTTGCGAAGTGATCAAGGAATCTTTCTAACTCAGAAGAAATAYCTCACTGAGTTACTTGATGAGTATGGTATTACAACTGCTGAAAAGGTGACMACTCCGTTACCTTGTAATTTGAAACTCATGCCAGACATGCCTAATCCTTTAGAAGATCCGAGCAAATATCGAAAGTTGGTGGGRAAACTCAATTTTTTGGTTCATACTMGGCCTGATTTGGCATTTAGTGTTCAGTTTCTYAGCCAGTTTAATCAAAATCCCTCAAAAGCTCATTGGGATGCTGCYYTACACGTTCTGAAGTATTTGAAAGTATTTGGTTCTTTTGGGTTATTTTTCAATGACAAATCAGATTTCTCTCTTTCTGCTTATTGTGATTCAGATTGGGCATCTTGTCCGTTTTCCAGAAGGYCAGTAAGTKGTTACTTTGTTTCTTTTGGGGGGAGTCCTATATCATGGAAGTCAAAGAAACAAGTAACAGTTTCATTGTCTTCAGCCGAGGCTGAATTTAGATCTATGAGAAGAATTACAACTGAACTTACATGGCTGAGCAGACTTTTGGCAGATTTAAGAGTGGAAAACATTACTCCAATTGCTTTGAAGTGTGATAATCTTGCAAGYATACATATTGCTAACAAYCCGGTTTTTCACGAAAGGACAAARCACATTGAACTGGATTGTTATTATGTCAGAGAACAGTTACAAGCAGGGGTCATTGCTGTGGAATTTACGCCAACAAAGTCACAACTTGCAGATGTTTTTACCAAATCATTACCTGGGCCTAAACATTCTGATGTTATTTGCAAGCTGGGATTAGTTAATCAACCACCAGCTTGAAGGGGGGTATTAGAATTAGTTATTATTTTCTGTTGGTTAGTTCTAATTAGTTAGGCTGTTTAGTTTCCTCTTGTATAAATAATACTGTTCCCTTTTACTTTTATCACACACAGAAATATACAGCTTCTTCTACCTTTTTCTTTTCTCTCAATTTCTCTCTACTCTCTGCTCTCGTCTCACATATATTTCTGCTAACAAAATGAAAATTTGGTTGTTGAGTTGCTAACAATGAAACTGGTTATTTCTGGTTTTAAAAGAAAATCCAAACCCTTTATTTATTATATATGTTATGTATGTGCCTTTTGCAAGGGGTTTGATATATAAATAGACAATAACATTAATTAGTTGTTATTTCTGAAACAATAAATCTCCGAACGTAGGTCATGTATGAATTATTTTCTTATGGTAATAATTAAGAATTGTATATATATATATATATTAATTAGTGGCAGAAAACGAAGAAGAAGGGAATCAATAAAGAAGTAGTAAATTAAGTTGTAGTTGCTTCTTGGTTAATTTGTTTATGGTTTTGCAAAGTTGTAATCAAATTCCCATTCTTTTTTTTTTCTTTTTATACTACTCATATATATATATATATATATATATATATATATATATATATATAATGAGCAAGTCAAAAAGAAAATAAATTGTTTGTTGTTGTGCTTGTATGTAATTAATGTAATGATGTTAACAATACAAATTAAGCCCCGGCCTAGCGTACGTATCGTAATTAACATATTATATATATATATATATATATATATTTATATATATATTATTTATAATTGATGGATGATGATGTTGAGTTGGAAGCTCTTTTCAAAAGTAGGATAAATAATTTGATTCCATGTCTTCCCACTTGTCCAATTATATATATACAATTAGAGACCTACATACATAATACATAATACATAATACTAATAATTAATTAATAACATTGTCTAATTTCCTTTGCTTCTTTCATTATTTTCATTGCTAACAAATCATGAATGATTTCACGTACGTGTGCATGTACATGTAGTAATCCGAATATATATATATAAATATAGCTAGTAGCTACACCCTTTTTAAATTAATTTCACCATTTGAAGCCAGTTGGCTTATTAAGTTTGCATTCAGATGAGATAGCCAAGTTATGTAGAATGTTAATTAATTCATAGTCCAAAAATTAATATTTAAAGAAGAAAGGGAATTAAATTTACTAATTAACTAATGGATGATGTACGTATATGTATGTCTATTCATTAATTAAGCCCATATGGCCAAGAAAGACATACATCCAGCCCCCAGAAGAAGCGAAACATTCGCCCCTAACTGAAGCTTTAAATTGCTTTGCATCCTTGGGTTCATAAAATCTGCAGCCAGCAGATCAACCAGTGACATGTATATCAATATCCCAGCTGAAGCAGAGTTCAAGATTCCTTCCACTATCAGGGATGTATTGCTGTCTTCTCTATAAACGTTTGATATTCCAATACCTACTGCAATCCCTATTGGTGTCGTGAGGGAGAAAAATATTGCCATCATCGCACTTGACACAGATGTAAATTTTGCCTGCAATCATAATCATGCATGCCCAAGACTTTGTAAATTTCAGACCAACCAAATTACAGCTACTTGGCCTAATTAATTAGGAATTACATATGGAAAATCAATGTTGTTACACCAAAGAGACAAAAGGTGATCAACTGACGCTATATATATATATATATATATATATGGAGATGCAAGTAGCACCTGAGAGATGCATCCACCAAGTCCCATGCCTTCAAAGAACTGATGAAATGACAAAGCTGCAAGTAAAGACTTTATGGTCGAGATACTTTGACAAGTCCCCAATGAGAGTCCAATTATGACCGAGTGAATGATGACTCCCAGCTCCAACACCTAATAATTAGTTAAAACAAAACATGGTAATTTCAATGTCATTGTATTACATATACATAATAATTACTTCAGTTTGCAATATTACTTGTGATATGATACGGTGCCTGATGAGTTCTGATTCAAGAGATGATATGAGGGAGGTGCCATGAGCATGGCCATCTGTGGCATGTGCATGGACATGAAGATGAGCAGCATGGTCATCACTACTAGTGCTCCCGGACTCGACATGCACCTGTCGTGGCTTTTGTTGCTTGTTGAAGTGCATCTTTCTGTAAAAGCTGGTTGCAAAGGTGTCGATTGCAAGGGCCCCGATGGCACAGGTCATGGCAACAAAACCCGCAAAGGGGAATTTAGCCCATGGGTTATGAGGAAGGCAAGGAGAAGTTAGATGTTCAAAAGCATCAGGTAAGATGTGGATAAAGCCAGTGGCTAGAATGACGCCAGCAGCAAAGGCCTTGATCATGAAGAATATATCATTATCTGGGTTGAGAGCTTCCACTTTCTTACCAAGCTGAGGGATGGTAACACCAACTCCACCAGCAAAAAGGATGGTAAGCATAGCAGCTATTTTGTATTTAAGAGAGTCGTGGTGTCCGATGATATTGGTGGTACTGCTGTCAACCTGCTGCAGTTTGCAATGTGGTGCTACCATGGTTGGCAGGAGAGCAAGGAGGAAGAAGCTAATGAGGTAAAAGTGATGGGTCATATTGAGCTAAATACTGGGTTAACTTGGATATATAGCTCACTAGTTTTGGAGTGCAAGTGTTATAGAAGGTGGATGTTAAAGACAAAATATGTTTTGATTGTGTTTGGTCATGAGCTATATATATGTGTGCCTATATTATATTTTATTCTCCTTCCACCCACCTCCTACCTCACCTACATCTTTCAAATCTCTATGTCTAGCTCTGAATATATATGTATATATATGTATGTATATATAGTGAGAGAGAGAGAAAGAGAGAGGGAAAGGTGGAAGGGGAATAAAAAAGGGATGGTCTTGCCTGAGTGGGAGAGAATCGACGAAGAAGATAGATGGAGGGACAAGAATGAAAGATGGGAATACAAATATACAATTAGGAGTAGTAGTAATTCATAGTCGTCTTAATTAATCTTAATCTTGATAGATATTAATTGTTAGCTAGCTAGGATATATATATATAAAGAAAAATATGAAGAGAATTATAGATGTACGAGTATTGGTAGTATTCAAAGGGTAGGGTATCAATTTGTTCTTTTGGAACGGTTCTTGGTTAACTCTTTGACCCTCTGATTATAAAGCAATCCTTGAAACATGCGAAAGGATATGTGAGTGGCCAAATATATATTGAAAAAAAGTAGCATCAAGACCGATTAGATCAATCGAGCTAGCTAGCGGCAGGAATCATGCATGCATCTTGTATTACATATACCAAGAGTTAAATGGTAACGACCATTTTATGGTTGAGATTAGTTTATAATTGTAAGATGCTCGGTTAACTTTGTTTTCTTTTCTTTGAATGACAGCATAAAGAATTTAGGAGATGGAAGAAGGGAATATGTTATATATATATATTAGGAATTAAATTGAAGAAGATGAGCACATGATGTGAACATCCATGGCTCCATAACCACCTTTTTTGAATGGATGTTACGACACTCCCTTGTGGGTATGTCCTCATATCTATATATGTACCCTTTTTAATTAGATATTTGTCAAATCAATGCCATCAACAATCAATGGATGGAGTGGGATTAATTGGAAGTGGAAGTGGGAGTGGAAGTGGAAGTGGAGGAGGAGCCTTCCAACTCTTAATTTTGCTTTTTACTAATTCATTAACTTCCATCTGCCACCTTAATGTATTAGTTTCTACATCATACTAATTAATTGGATTGGACCTTCTTCGTATATATATATATATATATATATATATATTACCGAAATGAAGAAAATGAAATGTTATTATAAATGAAATATATTTATTGTGCAAGTACAATTGTACCCTTACATCCATTCCAATATATACTAATGGTTTATATATATATAGTTTAGAGTTTAGGGTTATACTCCAACTACACTTAAAACGAAATCTAAATTAAAAGGCTATTATATATGTTATAATTAAACTAATATCATATTTGAAATTAAAAACATATATGTGAAGACATAATACAAGTAAAGAGAATATAATTAATTGGCATTCATTTATGCATATAAAAATTATCAAGATGAGTTCAATAACAAGCTTCATATATATGTATAATGGTATGTGTAGGGGTGTACGTCCACTTTGTTGCATTATTGCTTTCCAATTAAAACAAATTCATTTAGCTCCAAATTTTAAGTTTGAATATATAGATTTCTTTGTCTCCTCATATCACAAACTTTTTTGGGAATATAATTAATACATATATTGATATTTTTGCCATGAAGTTTATAATTAAACTTACATACAACCAACCGTAAACACGACAAGTATTTAGTGGATAACTTGACTTTTATCAACTTCTTCAAGTATAAAACATATGTATATAACAAGTCGCGTTTTAAGAACTTGACTTTAATTCTTAATTTATTGGATTCAAAAAAACTAATTCAATATATGACATATTAATTTTAAAGCGAATCAATAATATATATGATCTGCTTGGGACATTCTTTCTTAAGACACCCATGCATGTATAGCCCTTCTCTTTATAATTAAGAGTTTGATTAGTTTCATGATATCGATTTTCTAACAAATATTATACTGTTGATTGGTCAACTTAATTAATTAAGGGGTTTTAATTTAAATTTAAATAGTAATAAGTAGTATGTATCAGTAGGACATTATTTTTAATATCTTTTGAAAACAAATTGTTTATTCTCTCTTTCATTGATTTGATGATAATCTCTTTTATATATTACAAAGTATTATGTTTCTGCCTTCCAGTTCCAGCGTTCATCATTGAGTCTATTCAATGATCGTTGAGACATGTACAGTAAATCCATCAGCGACAGTGATACTTCAAGAAGACAAAACTCATACCAAATAACTTTCATCGAAAGTCGAAGACTGAAACAGAATATTAGAGACTAGCGCATTCGTGATCTGAAGCGGCATTCAATTATTACAACCTGGTCAACATATGTGTGAAGACTGCCCAAGCCTCAGCGAATGCTGAAGAGACCTTCAGGGTCATTCCAGCATTCAACGATCAAATGAAGCTTGTTGTGCAATATTGCTTTTGTCTTGTCCTTCCACACACAAAGGACAAACTCATACCTTTTTCTAGAGTATAGTACGGTACGAAGCCGATTAGTTGACTCTACTACCTACCAACTCCATGAAAGGATGTTTGTTCATGAATAGACTTTTGTATTATTCACTGTAGCAAAAGACAAACTTTTCTCTAAAAGTTTGACGCTTGTTCAAACCCTACTGCATTGCATTAAATGTGTATTTAATGCAATGTGTATATTAGATATGTACTATCTCCATGCAGAGATACCTTAATCCTTACGTGCATACGTGAAAGAACACATACATATCTAAGAACACTTACGCTTATCTTCAAAGCAAGTTAGAATCTTTTTTCAAGTATTCTAAAAAGATCTTACCCAAAAAGAACTCATTTTCTGCTTAGTTTTAACAGTAAATCTTTTCTTTTTGCTAAGATCATTTGTGTGTAACTTAGATTGTTTTAGATAAGTTATATTTACTTTATCTATTTATGGATACAATATTGTAAAATTTGTATTGATCATTCTTTATCAATATATATTTTAAATTTGAAAAGTTTTATGTGTTTGTATTCATCCCCCCCCCCCCTTCTACAAACTGTTTCTATAAAACTCTTGTAGACCTTTACGCTGACCAACAAAAATTATAACAAACTTGAAGGAAATCCTTTCATGAAGTTTGTATACATTCAAATTAAAATCAATATTTGTTACCGAAACAAAGAGAGATATTGTATTAGTTGTTTGTCAACAATATCAAAGAAGAAAGTAACATATATATATATATATATATATATAAAGCAAGAAGCAAGATAATGATTTAGTCTTTGATTGTAATCGAACAACACATAACATAACAACCTTAATTACTTGATATAGCCACCAAGGCATATATCCGATTCTTTCTTTTCAAATTGAAACACCGGATGCTTTACGTTTTATACACGTTTACTAATAGAATGTATAGATGACATAAAACTTTTTTATTAAATTAGACAAGCCACTAGCTAGCTAGAGACTAGAGAGGATGAATTGAATAATTGGTGTTATTATGATTTAATAATTAATATATACTAAGAAAAAACTGAATCACTAAATCAAAAAAAAAAAGCCTTAAGGCGATGGAAGAGATCAACACAACAATATTAATTTGGGTTGCAAAGACAATATATTGTTGAATGAAACTATGGATTATATGTTTTTTATTTCAAAATTCCAAATTCATCTTCCTGGTATGCAAATATGATCCCTTTACTTTGGTCTTTTTTTATTTTTACGGACATTTTTTTAGATAAATAAATGTGCCAATTAGAGGGACCAAAATTGTAACTTAATTAAAAAACTAAAGGAACCAAAAGTGTAACTTGATTACTTAGTCATTGGAGAACGTGTTTACGGTTGCCTCACCTGATCAATGTCAAACTAGAACCCCTCCCAACTCCCAAAGCAATCGTTAATCCCTTCTCTAATGAACCCCAACACCACCACCGGCATCCCCCTTCTCCACATCACCGGCCCTTTCACTCTAGAGTCCAGACCATAACTCCTCCCAACTCCCAAAGCAACCATTAAGAACATCTCCAATCGTCCGGTAAATGCCCAAATTTACCCTTTCAACCTACCGGCAATTTAGGTTTTGTTTTGCCGGCCAACATATATAGATGACATACATGTCGGGTCTCTTTCCACGGCAAAAAGGTGGGGACCACCTCTATTTTCAATTAAATAATATAAATTAACACATACACACATATTACTTTACAAACCACGTTATTTGTATAAATCGTACAAGTCTTATTCAACCAATCATAATTTTTCATTTTATTCATTTTTATTGTAGTTATGAGAGGTTGATTAATTATTTTTTATTATGAAGAGTGTAAATCATGGATATTATCATCTTCATCATTTTAATTTTAGTGAAATAATGAAACAGTTTCATTAAATTTCATTAAATATTATATGAAACAATTTCATAACCATATATGAAATAACTTCATAAAATAAGTATTATATGAAACAATTTCACAAGATTAAACAATTTCATAATTTTTTTTAATAAGATTAAACAATGAAATTGACGGATAAAGGTGGTTTGCACAATTTGTACAAATTGGGTAGTTTGCATTTGATCGCTCTTCTATATATATGTATATATATATATATATATTATTAATAACACAAATATTTTTAAATTTGTGCTATTTGAATGAATAACATAAATAATTTTTGTTCTTATATATATTATGTAAATTAATATATATATATATATTTAAAAACTAAATTTTAAAAAAGAGAAAAAAAATTCAACATTAACAAAAAAATAACAAAATATAAATTTATAACAGAATTTAATATATATGATATTGGATAAAGGTAAACATAGTTTCATAAGAGAAATTTTAAAAACTAAAAACTTAAATTAAAGGGTCACTGGTTTCCGCTAACCATATAGTGACTAGTTTTCTGCTATGTTTTGAGATCCTTCAGCTTGGTCTTGAACTTCTTCTCTAAATTCTTGATGTTGAGATACTCGATATTGAGATCCTTCATATTTTGATCCTTGTACATACATATCAACATAATTCTGTTATCTCTCTCTCTCTATTTGAATTTTTTTTCATTTTTTATGAACTCATAACATATAAGATCAGTGAACATAATTTTGTCATCCACCAATCTTATATCTATTGCATTATTCTAAGCTTGAATTTCATTCATTCTCATCATAACTTCATTATTTATGACTATACGTTTGCTCATTTTATTATCATATTGGTACCTTGATTTTGGCAATTAACAAGAACAAAATATTGAGTCGATGCTACTATACTCTCAGAATCATTAGGATGTTGCACACATGGTCAAATTTAAAACCCTTTTTATAATAAGATACATCGAGTTTTAACGTCTGTTTCGCTTCATTCATCTATAAAAAATAATCATTTATCTATGAAAAATAATGTTATATTCAAATTAATAAAACAATAAATACATACAATATCTTGTTTAGAACCACTAGTTGGATTCTTCTTTTAAACTTGATTGATACACCCTTATAATTTTTGGCAACTTTCAAAATGCAAAACATTCACACTAGTTCTAATGATCTTCTTGATCAAGGATTAGTTGCAAACTATTCAATTGCATGAAATCAAGGGCTGTTTGGTTTAAGGATTTGGAAACAGCCCTTAATATAACCTGCACCCTTTAGTCGAATCATCAATAGATTCGCATTTCCTAGTGTTTTACACTACTGTAGTGTGTGTGGATGGTGTTTATGTTGTATATACATACATAAGCAAAACAGGATTGAGGTCTGTATCATGTGTCTGTTGGTCTTGTATGTAAAACCAAAAATGTAAATGGGTGAAAGGAGGGTGGTGTTAACTTTTGCTTCAAGGATGGAACAGGGGAAAAGGGAGGTAGGGCGATGGCCCTAGTTTTGGCAGATGTTGCAAGTCATGGCAAGGAGAGTTTTTGGTTTGTGTTGCCAGAGATAAAAATGGGGATATTTACCTTTTTAAGTAATATGTCAAAGGGGTGTAAGAAAAAAGCACCTAAACAACCATGGGAGGCAAGAACCAAATCCCACGATTTTCAAAATTATAGGCACCAAGATTGTTACAAAAACAAAAGCACATGCACCAAATTCGTGCTTCTCTCTGTGCATTATAAACAATCGCGTTAAATATCTTCCGAATTTGTAGTTTTTCTGATAAATATTGTAGAATTACAAAGGTTTGGAGGTTCTTTAATGTTTAATGGTGGAGTAGTCAGAGGGTGAACAGATTGGCTAATTCCACTCCCTTTAGTATAATTAAAAGGGACCTAGAAATGAACTTGTCAAATTAGACACCATTGTCCATCAACAGATCATTGCCAAAACCAAAAACTATAAAGGAGGAAAGCTAATGCAGCTGATTTGGGGATTTCTTCAAATCCAAACAGCCAATTAAACAAATAAAAGTTTTAAGTAACAAAACTCTTATTGAAATCCTGTTAATAAGTGGGAAAATAAAATACAAGGACAAAAGATGTTGGGATACCAGAATGCATTAGGGGAATATGGGATCCATTTCATATGGGCAACGTACAGCACTCGGATCACTATGAACCAAGTGAATGAGAGACTCTAAATTGTTGCCTTTCTTATCAAAAATGGGATAAAGAAGAAAAGGAAAAGAATGCCTCAGAAATTGGATGAGTGTACTAATCAAAGGAAAAACCTTTTCAGATGGTACGGACAATACATCATACATCATCGGCAATTCCATTCCCCTTCGGCTCACTATTCTAAGAAATAAACAGAGAGAGATTAGCCATTGACGAGCAGGAAGGAAGGAGGGAGGTGAAGTTGGTCGATGAAATAAGGGGATGGAGATGTTGCATCTTTATAGGCTGATCAGGATCAAACCCTAGTTTTTCACAATTCCAGTGAAATTACCACAACACCCTTCCACGTGGATTTTGCCATTCTTCATTTCTCTCTCTCCTTGGACCACTAGCAAATATTCAATCCTTTAAACACGTAAATCACCCGTAAATAAATATCCATGTTTGTATATATTAGAAAACTACTTGCAAGATACATCTTAATAATCATATTAATAAATTGTATTTTTTGTGTAGTTTTTTAATTTAATTGTTTTATTATAATTTAATTTAAGTATAATAACAAAGTAATTTATATTTGGTTTAATAATATAATTTACTTATAAAGATAATAATTAATTATTTTGTTAGAATTCGATAATTATCTTAATTATATTTTAGATTTTTTACATTTTAAAATTATATTTTTGTCCTATATTTGATTATGTTTATCCGCAATTAATTATACGATTTCAAATATCGAACTTTAATAAATTGTATTTTTGCATAATTTATTTGTAATCTTGAATTTTAAGTAAACATTGGTTTTATGTGGTTTTGAGAAAGTGATAATGTTTTTATTTTTTAATAAAATATAAATTTAAAAATATCATAAAATTTTGAAGAAAAAAATATCGATATTAATATTAAATTAATCTTTTTAAAAGTTCTTGTGTTTTGATGTAATTTTCTTAATTAAATTTTTTTAATTATAATTTAATTTAAGTTTAATAACAAAGAAATTTAATT
>NC_037544.1:536822-538049 GCF_001531365.2 Cynara cardunculus var. scolymus
ATAGTATAGATATATATATATATATATATATATATATATATAGAGAGAGAGAGAGAGAGAGAGAGAGAGAGGGTTGATTATTATACAACATTTGACATTTGTGCAACCAATACAACTCAATCTCAACCGTCCATTTCATTTGATTAATATGTGATTTCATAGAAGTTTTGATTGTTTCTTAATATAAAGTATTAATCATAATTAATGAACCATATTCATCTTCCATAAATATTCATATCATAATAAATGAACTCTCATCATTTTCATAAATATATCAATTTACTGGGTTGCATTGGTTGTACAAATGTGATGAGTTGTATTTGAAACAAACTATAGATATATATAGGGGCATGTTCAAATGAAAACTGTACATTTCTAAGAAACCGTGTAAACCAATTTCGACCAATAGAAAAATTCTATTTTTTTTCTAATTAAAATTAATCAATAAGGGTATTTCAGTCATTTACAATATTTTCTATTAAATATGAAAGTTAATAAATCTTAATTAAGGAATCGTATAATATTTTCTAACACCCTCATTTTCACTATGAGTTGTGTCACGTAATTATCATTAAATAACAATAAATAACCCCAAAAGATAGTGGCTAATAAAACCTTATTACAGCGGAAGTCTTACAAATTCAATTAAAATTAATAACTCAACGCTAACCCGTTCCATACCGAGTTACATTACAAAATGAGTTTAAGCATAAACCTAACCATCCGAAATATAACAATAATATAATTATCTAGAAGAGAACCTCGCTCTTGTCCACCCTTGAACCTCTTGCACCTGAGATGCATACTAATAGTCAGCTTTATAAAGCTCGGTGAGTTCATGGTTTTTGTGCACAATCATACACACCTCATCATGCATAAAACAAACAATGCCTCAAATAAAATAATATGCACATTTGTTTCAAACCTTTTTGAAATAATAATGAGATCTCTTAATTTCCCGTCAGGTTAAGGTCTTACCATTATCGGCACTTCCCCGGGTTACACGGCTATCCCTTGTCCGGTCACCCATCCCTATGATGTGTAATCCCTATGACTTTTGACCCCTTCCCATACCCGACAAAAATATTAACCCGTTTATAACATGCTAATTAATGTTTAAAAACACGTAAACAAATAGCATGCAACCCACAATGATAATTCATATACATGTAATAAACTCATAAACATGTACATAAAAAAAATAATGTAATGCTCAAATAATTTGTA
>NC_037544.1:538709-542508 GCF_001531365.2 Cynara cardunculus var. scolymus
CAGCTTCTAGCCTAAACCGCTCGACGTACAAGTCACCATAGCCCACGAGACTTGTACCAACAGAAATGTAATTGAAAAAAGAAGCCAACCATATATTATATATCAATTTTGGTTGAGTATTTTACCTCCAATCGCCGTTTTTGTGTGGAATGACCCTATGCCGCTTCAAACTCGATATCTCTCTCGTTTCTTGATGAAATCTCGAAATTCTAAAAACGTTTACTCCCTTACATCCTTAGGAGTGTCTCCACAAAATTTCAGCCGAAAATTCCAATTTATAGATGGTCAAACGGTCTCTAGAATAGGAAAAACGTGAATTTGGGGAATGATTTCCCAAATCTCATCACTTCCAAATTAATTTTCTACTTTTGGCAGAAATAGTCCATTTTGTTTTTCTTTCTGCATTTTCATCCCAAATCAATTAAATACAAAATGTTTTTTTTATTGATTTTATTTATTGCAATAAAATCATATTTTTCGAGTATCGACACTTTAATCCCGTATGTCGTTTACTTTTTAAATTTTAACCCTTAACATTTATTTATTTTACGAATACTAAATTTGTAGGGTATTACAGTTTTGATTTCTACATTTATGCTTCATTTCTGCAGTAGGTTCAAGAAGGGTTTTCAGTTCATTTCTGGTTCGTTTATGCTTCATTTTTGCATAACATAACCTTCGGTCTCTTCATTTATGCTTCATTCTGTTCAATGCATAAACTTGGGGCTTTTGCTCTAGCCTTTTTAAGCTTTTGCCAGTGTGTAGACAAAATGGGGGCATTCATTAGAAAGTAGACAAAAAATGCAGAAAGTGGATAAGTTAATAAATGGGGATTGCTTTATGCATTACCCCTGTTTTGGTAAGCAGTAAGTAGACACACATTCTAATATTTAATAGATGTTGTTTCTATTTAATTTGTCTATAGATGATATACATCAGAATCGTGTTCTCTCATATGTTCTTCATAGATTCAAGATATGATTTTGATACATTATATGTCACTCCCTAATCTAATCTTAAAGTTTCAAGCTTTGAGCTTCAAAGTTTACTCAACGAGGTTTGCAAAGACAAATGTTTGTTTTAACCATTTTTTTTGCGCAGTTGTGAGAAAACATACAAAACTCACTTGATAGTCAAAAACAGTGATGAAGTTGACACATGAAAGTCAAAAACAGTGATGAAAAGATAAGAGGTTGGACATCAATGTTTATGTTTTGTATTTTCTCTCAATGAATCTACTTGATAGTTAAAAACAGTGATGAAGTTGACACATGAAAGCTGGACAGAAAGTTTAAAATGTCAGTTTTTCAACGACATATTGTATTTTTGGCTTTATAGGAAAGAACAAACCCACTGACAAGATTCATTTAGTCCAGTAGGTAAGTGGGACAATATCTTTGTGGTTACTAATCATCAGGATGAAGAGTTTGTGTTACTTGTTTTGAATGTTGAGAGGAAAGATGATGGAGATTGTTACTTATATATGTTTGTAATAACATGATGCAGTTTGGGTTGATATCTAAAATAATTGGCAAAAAGGAAGAGGCATTAGCAAATGTAGTTGGTAAATGCACACAGAGAGAGTGTAGCAGTAGAGGTAGATTTGTTGCTTGAATCTTGATATAGAGACTTGTGGTCTGCTGGTTACTTAGAAGAATTTTTAGCTATTATTGTATCATAAGAAGTATAATGAGCATGAGACTCACTAAGTTGATTTCAGATTCTCTAAATATATAACGAACCAGAGGTCAAGTGGACTAGATCTACATAGCCCGATCTTTTAAAAGCTTGCTGTCAGCTTTGCGCTGTTGTAGCTTTTTGCGCACAACTTTCACCTCGAATATCCAAAATTCATGATTTCAGTTGCATTGGAAATGTACATATATCTACATATTTGAGATTTTAAGTTTTCTCAAATTCAATGTGCAAATACGACTTATTCTATGTCAAAGTCTATACAGAAGCTACATACTTTACTCATTTCTTCCTAATTCCATAACAGTGTTCTCTCATCTTTTCTTAATAGATTCAAGCTATGATTTTGATATATTACATGTCACTCCCTAATCCGATCTTAAAGTTTCAAGCTATGAGCTTCAAAGTTTACTCAATGAGGTTTGCAAAGACAAATGTTTGTTTTAACGACTGTTTTGCGTAGCTGTGAGAAAACATGCATATCTCACTCAATTTTCATCCAAAATGGATGAATCAGAGATTGATGAAAAGATAAGAGGCTGGAGTTCAATGCTACCTAAGCTACCTCTGGCACATCAAGTTAACTTGCTTAATAAGTGTTATCAGTTACCTAATACAAAGTTAACAATTAGGGTCCTTTCCTTTGACAGGATTCCAGCTCATGAGTTGCCTTTACCAACAACTCATACATAATGCATCAATCTTAAGTTATTCTTTATTAGCTTTGTAGAAAGGTATTTGAAGAGAATGTTTTGCAGCATTGTCAAAAGACTAAAAACCTAAGGTTGTGAGAAATGAAATAGAATCTGAAAGATTTACAACAAATAAAAATAAGCAGTAAATGAAATTGATGAAGCATAAATTGAACCATTCAAATGTGCTAACCAGGAGATCATCATAATACTAAGAAATGGATGAAGCATAAGTTTAACCATTTAAATATCCTCAATAGACTATTCGTTCAAAGTGAAACCTTATTTCAGCATTTTAATGAAATTGAGATAGACATAAATAGAATAAACGAAATTCAAAGAGCATCACGTTATAATATCAATCTAAATAGTGATTTTACTTAGATCTGGTTGAAAATTTGAACAACAGCTTCCTTGTCTAACTTGATTTTGCAACTTGAATTTGAGATTCTCAAAGTGCAGAGGAGTGTAGAGGACTCAATGATGGCAAACAATGAGGGCTGTAGAGGACTCGATGATGGCAGACAGTAAGGGATGTAGAGGACTCGATGATGGCAAACAGTGAGGACTCGATAATGGTTTGTTCAAGTTGAGGGCTGTTAGCCGTAGAAGATTCGATATTGGATAACAGGACAGGCTTATATTTGATAATGTTAAAGTTAATATAGCAGACCTAAGTTAATAGAATAGGGCTTATAGTTAATAGACTTTTTTCCAATTGGGCCTTGGATTTGATATTAAGTCCTATTAGCTTTGATATTATTTATATTATTTTAAACTCTAATAGGACACTTAAAAGTGTCCTATTAACTTTTAAACACTAGTATAACAATCAAAAATGTCTTATTAACTTTTAAAATTAACACGACACTTAAAAATGTCTAATTAATTTCTAAAATAATATGAAAATTTAAAATGTCCTAGTAGCCTTTTAAATAATATGCCACTTAAAAAGTGTCTATTATACTCTAAAATAATATGACATTGAAAACTGTCGTATTAGACTCACATGATAGGACACTAAAAGACATAAAAAATAAGAGTCCTATTAACTTAAATCAAATAGGACTCATAAAATAATGTGTCATATTAGCTCTTTTTAAAAGATAGATCTTGAAAAGTGTCCCAAAAAAGTATCATATAAACCTCTTTTTGTTGTAGTGTGTATCTACTTACTTTTAAACTCCACACCCCAGTTACTCCTACATGCATTATGGTTTAGATTCCCCCCTCCCCCTATTTTTGCTAAAAAATGGAAAGATTTCTAAAAAGAAAGACATTACACTACTAGAAAACCAGGTATCAGCGACGACTATCAGCGAGGGAATTTTTCCCTCGCAGATCAGCGAGGGATCAGCGAGGGAAATGACAAAAAACACATTCCCTCGCTGATCCCTCGCTGATCTGCGAGG
>NC_037544.1:548923-550797 GCF_001531365.2 Cynara cardunculus var. scolymus
GTCGCAAATCCGTCGCTGATTTCCGTCGCTGATCCGTCGCTGATAGCATTACCTACGACTGTTTGACCGACGGAGTATCAGCGACGGATCAGCGACGGAAATCACTTTCAGCGACGGATCAGCGAGGGAATTTTCCCTCGCTGATACTCTGCATTTTTGTAGTGTTAACGCCCGACTGCGATAATAGTGGAGAATTTTTAAGTGGAAACAACTTGCGGAATGATCTTCTTTCGATGCCTACAGAAGTTGATTTGAATAATCTTCCATTGGATCCAGCTGAAAGAAAAAGAATTTTACAATACCACCCTAATCAAATAGATGAAATTAGATGAAACTATTTGATTAAAGGACGTGTCAACCATGTGGTCACGACTTTCTAAGAAGAATAATTGGGAACAAGGCAAGACGTTCTAACCCCACTTGGTTTGATCAATACGATAATTGGTTGGAGTATAATAAAGCCTTTTGCTTATGTTGTTACTTATTTAGAGATCAATGTGGTGGACAAGGTATGAGTGATGCTTTTTTAACGAAAGACTTTAGTAGTTAGAATAAAACTGAGAGATTGACTACTCATGTGGACCATATTAATAGTTTCCACAATATAGTTGTTAAGAAATGTGAGGACCTAATGAGAGATGGTCAATCAATTGTCGTCGCCTTACATAAACAAAGTGATATTCAGAAGAATGAATATCTTATTCGGTTGAATGCTTCTGTTGATGTCGCTAGATTTTTGTTGAATGGTGCATTACCTTTTCGTGGTCATGATGAGTCAGAAACGTCTCTTCAGTTAGTTGTTGTGGCGGTTGCACATAAACACATCGAGACTGGAAAATTCTTTGACATGATAGCATTGTGATGAATGTGGTTTGTGCTTCTTACAAGCGAACATATATGGTTCGAGAAAGTCAAAAGGAAAAAGTATAAGAAGCCATTGGTAGCAGTGAAACTGAAATAGGTAGTGGGTTAAATCAAGATTTTTTTCTTGGAAGACCTGGAGATACACGATGGGGTTCACACTACAAAACACTTAAGCGTTTGGTTGATTTGTTTCCATATGTTATTGAGGTGCTTCAGTATGTTGAAGATGTGTGCTAGAATCCTTACAGCCAACATCAAGCAAATAGTCTTCAAATATATTTTCAATCATTTGATAGTGTGTTTTATTTGCACTTGATGTTGCAGATTTTGAGGGTCACTGAATCATTTTCACAGGCTTTTCAGAAAAAAGATCAAGATATCTTGAATGTTATTTTATTGGTGAAGTTAATCAAGCGACAACTGCAACAATTCAGAGTTGATGGACTTTGTCGACTTCTTGAGAAAATCTCTTCTTTTTGCGGAAAACACAACATCGAAAGTAAACATGGAGGAAGTTTATGTCAATCCAAAAAATTGAAGACACAAGACAAATATCATATATCGACGTTATTACAAGTACAAATGTTTTAACACGGTTATGGATAAGCAAATTCAAGAGTTTGGTGACAGATTTGAGGAGATAAGTTCCGAATTGCTCACTTGTATGGCCTCTTTGAATCCTCATTACTCATTTTGTGACTTTGACCCATCAAAATTACCAAGGTTGACAGAGTTTTATCATGATGATTTTAGCGATGACGAAAGAACTACTCTTGAGCACCAACTTCAACTCCAACATGATGAATTATTTGCTAATTTGAAAGGTACTAGAAGCGTACTCGCGCAATGCAGCGAGATATATCGTGATTTTAATATTTCATTTTATTATTTATCTCAGCTGATGTTATAATATGGCTTTATGTGATTTTGAGAAAACGATGATGTTTTTATTTTTGAATAAAATATATGTTTGAAGATATCATAAAAATTTGACAAAAATATATCGATAT
>NC_037544.1:553682-560468 GCF_001531365.2 Cynara cardunculus var. scolymus
GTCTTGTGTTTCCTTTGGTTTATCGATTATTGAAGCTTGCATTGGTTTTGCCTATTGCAACCGCAACAGTCGAGAGATGTTTTTCTGTAATGAAGCATATGAATCCAACTTTGCGCAATCAAATTTGTGACGATTTTTTGGATGCTTGTGTCATTTGTGTCGTAGAAAAAGAAGTACTTGTTAAGGTTACAAATCAAGATGTAATGACTCATTTTCAGATGATGAAACTCGTAGAAATCAACTTATGGTAATCACTTATTATTAATTATAATGATATGATGCATTGATACTTGTTAGTTTAATTAAGTGACCGCGATCTATAGAATTTCTGGATCCGCCACACATGAAGAGGCTGGATGGAGTTTTCTCAAGTAGATAGTGAATGTAACAATATTGGATAAATGCATATGTTTATACTCCACAAAAGAATTTAAGGCATACCAACCCTTAATTTATGTATGCAAAAACATAGTCAACCGATACCGATCAGCCAAAAATTAAATAACAGATCCAATACAACACAATACAATTATATGCATCCTAATTCCACTTGTTGGGATTCGTTATTAAACGACCTTGAGTCCCAATGCCACTAGACAAATCACAGTCCGTAAAACAACTCCATATATGAAACAGAGTACATGATCCACAAATGTGTGTATTCCATCGATAGAAGCACAATCACATATACATAATCAACAACAAATTAAAACTAACAATAATAATGTAAACTCAACTATATATAACATGATTTCAGCATCAGTGTAATATAATTAATAGAGACACGCATAAAGTCAAAAATAACTCGAAAATAATTATTGATGAACAAGTTGTTTATAGTTTTCATTTGTTTCTTAAAACAAAACTAAAAGGGTGTTGCAGATAAATGTTAGGTACAAATGATCAAACCTTGGCTTTGTGTTCAGGTCTGTGACTGAACTCAAAGTCAATATGAACAAAGGCTCGCTCAACTTGAGGCAACTGTTCAAGCTTTTCTTGGAGCATTTCACCAATATTATGAGCTTGATTCAGCAACATATCCTCTGGCAATACAATGTCTACCTCCACAAAATAATGAGAACCAAATGTGTATGCTCTCACCGTGTCAATATGCTTTATTTCCTCGTGGTGGTTCCATACCAGATATGTCAACTTTGCTAGAAAATCTGGTGGAGCCGTTCTTCCTATTAATGACCACACGTTCTCAATAACTGTCCGAGCCCATGTACATATTGTATAGACGGCTATCTGCATACATATACAACACTAATAGTTAATATTTTCAAAGACTATATACATATAGGATAATTAATATGTACTTAAACAAGACATGTTAATTACTACGTTATGTATATATATATATATACTCACAATTATAGCCCCCACAGGATCAATCCACCACTCATATCGAACAGCTAAAATAGTCGAAGCTAATCCAACAGAATTGGTTACAACATCAAAGAGATGGTCTTGGGCATAGGCCCTCACGATTTCATTTTTAAATCTTCGACAATAGATCATGAGCATAAACTTCACCACCGTCACACTAGCCATGATGCCAATCACCCAATTTTCATTATCATGATTCATGTCGGGACGAGTCTGCAGACAATTCCAAATGTATATTAAACAAAAATCGAATGATTGATCGAGGACTTAAACAACTCATATAATATAAATTGTTACAAAAGAAGCATATATATATAGCCCCTATACTATATATGCTTGGCTTCATTATAGATCAAATAATGATTACCAATATATAAGAAGGTGAAATTAAGAAGGAAGTTGGGATATAAGTTGTGGTAAGCAAATATTGAAAGAAAATTTAAATGCCTACCTTGGCAATAAGCTGTCTGGCAGACTCTAGCAAAATCTGGAACCCAAGAGTTGCCATTACTGAAGCAAAAACAATAATGCCCTGCAAGTGCAAGACAACAGGATCTCGGTAAATAAAAGATCATATTGATCATGACTCACCAAAGGAGAGGGTTGATGTAGTGATGGAAGAGCTTACAACAGGCTGCATCCTGTTCTTTCCAATTGGATAGTGATATTGATTGGGGTTTCTCATGGCATGTGAAGTAAACCATAAAATAAATCCAGATAACAAGTCCAAGAGTGAATCCAAGGTTGATGCAATGACAGCTAGAGATCTGCTTTCGATAGAAGCATAAACTTTTGCTATGAAAAGGACCAAGTTAGCCATGTTTGAGACATAGATGGCCCTTTTCTCATTCTTAGCCAGATTATCCATTTCATCCTGCACGCAACAAACAAACAAACATATATAGTTTCATCCATCCATCCACCTGCAGGCATGCTTTCAACTGTGTATACATTCTATCAACAACATCAATCAAATTAACCTCTGTTAAACTTCCTGGTAAACACCCTGATTCATTCATTGTTTCCATCTCATTGAACCCTTCAAGGAGTCGTTTCTGTTTCTTGTAATACTCTTGAACCTTTCCATGTTTTCCTGATCCAACCAATAACAACTCTCACATTAATTAATTAATTTTACTCTTGCCATGAAATTTATAATTATCATAAATTTGAACTAATTTTGTTGCATGTCTACTTAACATCAACGTTATTTACATGTAGTGTGTATATATATATATATGCACAACAATTGTAGTTACAAGTCATATATATATATATACACCCACACACACACGAGTTGTGTAAAAATTGAAACTTTGATGAACACAAAAGCCTTAAATAAATTCATCTTTTATAATCGGGGTGAAATATTCAATTCATGATATGAATCTTGAAGTGATATATATATATATATATATATAGATAGAGAGAGAGATAGATAGATAGATAGATAGATGGGAGAAGTAATAGTTACTTGGAGTAGGGCGAAAGAGGCGGCGGAAAGTGGAAGTAGATTTAGAAGTGGGATTGGAATAAGAGGATGTCTGTGGGAGATGGAAGTGATTGATGTTGAGTCTCCATGAAGAAGGTTGGTGTGGCGGAGGAGATAGGATGATGTTGTCGTCGTCTTCTTCGTATAAACCACCACCACCACCGGTGATATCACTACCACCTTCCATCAATTTAATTATCTTCTTGTAAAAATTCTGATCTAAGAATATATGTGCATATATATATATAGAGAGAGAGAGAGAGAGATAGAGATGAGTGCGAGAAATATGGAAGTGAAAACTGCTTCCGGTTGAAGTATATATATATATATATATATATATATATATATATATATATATATATATATATATATATATAAAGAGATGATTAGGAATTCATGTGCGATTGGGTTTTTTCTTAATTTTACAAATTAAATAAAATTTGGCAACTGCTCCACTCATCTCATGCCTATACAATCTCCACTCCATTATCATGTTATTATTATATATATGGAATTCATTCATGCATGATTTTCGTTTAATAAATATACATATAGAGAGAGAGAATCAATTGGAAACTATTCTTATATTTCAAAATCTTACGAATCAATTTCATCCATCTATTTTCTTATCAATGGTCAGGATTAAATAAGCTTATATTAAAAAATAAAAAAGAAAATAAAAGTTTGATTTTTAATTAAAAAAAAGAACAAATTTGTTAAATCGACAATATGATTACAAGCATATTCATCGATAGTTTCCTTTATTCAAATATTATTTAATGAACAAAATCTACAATAGTTTCCTTAATGAAATAAATTTGTCAAATCAACAATATTTTCTTTAACGAAACAAAATCATTATTTTAAAAACTCTATATATCATTTTTTAATTACAAAAATTCTAACCAAAATTGTTAAAATAATCTGAAAAATTATATGTTTGATAAAAATTATCTTCATTTTATGTCTAGATATCATAAACAAAATAACATCCATCTTAAAAATAGATCTTAGTAAGGACCAATGAAAATAGATATATCATAATAAATTATGAAACATAAAACATACTTTAATCAACAAAAAATAATAAAGCCTTTTAAATACGAAAGCAATGATTTTGTTTCATTAAATAAATGAATGAAATTGTTTCACCGTTTCGAAAACGAATTGTTTCATTAAATGAATAAATGAAATTGTTTCACCGTTTAGGGAACAAACTCACATGACTCCTTGTCACCTACTATGAAAAATAGACGATTGTCATGTAGTTGTGATCATCGATACTTGCAAACTATTTTCATTAATGGTTATTGAAGTAGTATTGGAATATTAATAATTTCTAATCAAAATAATTTTAACACAAGGATATCCTAATAAACGACGAAACATATAAAGAATGAAACATTTTTTAAAATTTAATGAAACGTTTTGAAAACGGAATATTTTTTTAGTTTAATGAACGTTTTTCATGCATAAAACGTTTCGAAATATTAATAAATTAAATTCATCAGTGAAACAGTGTTCAATGTCACTATTGAACATGACATTTGTTTCATTACTCAAACTACATATATTTTTTCAATAAACCAAAATCAGATTTCTAATTCTACTGTTTTTACAATTGATATTTTAATAAGTATAATTTAATAAAATAAAATAAAATATTAATGGTAAAAAATTTATATTAAGAAAAAATGATTTACCACTTTATATATTAAATATTTATATTATTACGTTTCTATAATTAAGAGTAGTTATTACCTTCCATTATTAATCAATATACAATCAAATGACTATTATATCCTTACCTATTAAAATTAAAGAAAAAAAACAAAATTTTCCTATTTATCAAAAGTGGTTTGCATAGTTTTCATGAATTGGACAGTTTGTAATGTAACTCGCCTCTCTCTCTCTCTCTCTCTCTCTCTCTCTCTMTATATATATATATATATATATATATATATATAGAGGGATCAAATGAAAACCACCCTCATTTGTGAAAACCTTACAAATCAATTTCATCCATACATTTCTTTTGATCAATGTCAATATTAGATTAATGTATATTAGGAAATAAAAAAATAAAATAAAATAAAATAAAAGTTTATTTTTTAATTGAAAAAAAGGCAAAAATGTAAAACATCAAATCTATAACCGAGGCAACAAGATCATGTATATCCTAATATTAATGAAACAAAATCATTGTTTTAAAAACTATATATGTCATTTTATACTTCCAAAGATTTTAACCAAAAATGTTAGAATCTATACTATCTTATAAAACAAATTTAACAAAAGTCTTAAAGTCTTAAAATACTAAATGACTGAAATACCCATTATATCATTTTTTTCACCCCCTCCTCTCCTCACATACACTCACTCCCTTACATACACTTACCCTCTCACAACCGTTTTTTTTTTAATTATAAGGGGTTGATAAACCCACCCCCTTACGTCACTTTACAACCCCTTCTCCTCACTAACCCATCCCCTCACATATTCACTCTCTCACATTCAACCTAATTTTTTATCTATACTATCTTATAAAACAAATTTAACAAAAGTCTTAAAGTCTTAAAATACTAAATGACCAAAATACTCTTTATATCACTTTTTCACTTTTTCACCCTCTCCTCTCCTCACATACACTCACCCCCTTACATACACTCACCCTCTCACAACCGATTTTTTTTAAATTATAAGGGGTTGATAAACCCACCCCCCTTACGTCACTCTACACCCCCTTCTCCTCACATACCCATCCCCTCACATATTCACTCTCTCACATTCAACCTAATTTTTTAAAATTATAATTTTAAATTTATACTTATACCCCTATAATTAGTTAATTTATTTACTTTATGCTCTTTACTTTTAAAATTTTCATTTTACATTTTTATCAAATTAACATACATAATCGTATATCAATTAAAACATGTTTAAAAAATACATTTTTATTTTAACAAGTTACACCATTATAATCGTCTCATTAATACTTTCGAAATGAGTCCAATATTGAATAGATTTTGACTTAATTATATTATTATATATTATATATACTATGAAAAAATATTTTTAATATTTACGATTTATATTTTTATAGTTATTTATTTAGTTTATGATACATCATTTATTTTTACACCATTATCATATTAAAATAAAAATGTATTTTTTAAACAACCCAGCTCAACCCAAACGAAAGTGCAACCCAACCTAACCCAAACTGTACGGGTTGATCGAGTTGATACTTTGGTACATTAAAATAATTTTCTAACCTTGAATATATTATTTTTCTACTCATAATTTCTTTTTTATATCAATCATTTGATACAACTTATCCATACTCTTTACGTGTATCACATTCAATTAATTTTCTCAATTTACATATATATGTTTATAGTTACTGAACATATATACGAATGAATTATATAAAGATATGAATAGATTGAAAAGATGTGTATATGAATAGCGTACGTGTAACGGGTGTCGAGTCCGGCAAATAATAAAATTTATAAAAATAAGTCTATTACCTCTAAAACACAACTTGTGATAGCGATAAGTAGGGTCGTCTCCTCAGGGACTCGGTGTTAACCGTAAGTCCAAGACGTAAACGCATGCAAATTCATTAACATTAAAACAATATATAAAAGGGGGGGGGGGGGGTTGGATGATTTATAAACAGCCTAAATATGCAAAATAAATTGAGAACTTAAACAATAATAAATAAATTCTAGTGATGAGTATAACTAGTTCTTTATCAAATCATGTATCATTGACTTGTATAAAAACATTTTCTTAATAGATTTTAGACTGGCCGTGAGTGTCGACACGCGCCAAACACTCCGCTTGTCCTTATAATTAAGGTAACATGAGAAGCTCGATAGATTAGTTCCTAATTGATTAAG
>NC_037544.1:560568-576329 GCF_001531365.2 Cynara cardunculus var. scolymus
GTTTAGAACTATGTTATTTCGCTTATTAGAATCTTTTTCTTTTGGCTATTAGATTAGATTTCTTTGGTTGTTTTTAGCTTTTCTTGGAAATAGTTTGTTTGGAGACCTTTATATCTTATTTGAGGTTATATTCAATTTCGTTATGGAAGATTTTATTTTGTATTGGAGACTATATTTTGGAGGTTTTATATAGCGTTTCGTTACGTTTTGAAGTAACCTCCCTTCCTTCGGAATGGGAGTGTTACAACCTATGACTTCTAAACTTCATTATTTGAACTCTCCATGTTCATGATTTTGAAGAAATAAGTAAGGTTACTAAAGGGATTTTGATCTAGCGATATTGTAGTTCTTAGCCTTTTAGGAAGTCCGAGGTTCAAACCTTACCAAAAGTAAGGAGGAAATGTGAGTTTATTTGTTACATTTACCATATACAAGTATTATGTACTTCAAAAAAAAAAAGGTCGCGTCTGAGGGTGTTCCAACTTGAGATATAAAATAGGAACATCAAAGTCTTTAAAATAGACAAAGCTGTAATCTACCATAATATTAATAAAAGAGTGAATTACGTTTTTCATCAATGTGGCTTGTTAAAAATTATAACTTCCGTCCCTATTGTTTAGAAATTATAGTTGTCGTCATTATTGTTTTCGTTTTTATGATTTACAATTTATTGTTGTTTTGGTCCTAGCAGTTTATAATTTTTTACTGTTTTGCTCCCTTGTAATTTACAGGAATGAAAATAACAATAAATTCTAAACCATAAAGATGTAAATTAAAATTTCAAAACCATAGAGACGAATATCAAAGTTATTAACAAATTACAGGGACCAAATTTGTAATTTACTCAAAATAAAGTAACAATTTGAATAATTAAACGAATTCTGCAAACCCGCCATATGTCCCCTCGTCCCTCCCAAAACACACATGCACACACTCATCGTCTTCTCTCAAGTCTCAACGATCCTCTCAATAATCACACTCGCACACACAATCGCCTTCTGCCATGGAAGAGGTCGATGAAACGGAAGCTGTTCCTCAGGTGCGTTCAACTTCACATATTCATCCTACTCTTAATCAGTACATTTTTCATCCGATCTGGTGATTATGTTACTTGAAAGCTAGTTTTTACACGTTCGTTTATCTTCTCATTGTTTCCTGATTTGTAGTTTCTTCTTATCGTTTAATTGATTGTTTGCGCCTCGTAATTTCAATTTAGGCATCATCTGTGATTGTGGTTTCTTAATTAAGCGACTGCGCATACTATATCATCTGTGATTGTGATTGTGGTATCTCGGATATTGCAACTTATTGTTGCAATTAATTATTTAGTAGAATAATCTGACGAATCCAGTGAAAGAAGAAGATGAGAGAAACAGAGGATTAATAGAGAGCGATAGGTATACTCCCTTAAACGGTATGTAATGCCTTCCCATGTGGATGATGCTACTCCACCTTTTTAACAAACTTTGGGGAAAAAGGAGAACATAAATTAGATACTTAGATAGTCAAGGACTGAAATGTTGTTGCTTAACCTTGGCCTTTCCCTCCAAAAACTAATTTAATTGCGGTTTCTTACTTTCCCATTGATGTTGATCAATGATTAAAACTGGGAAGGTGTGTGGGAGTTGATAGTCGACCAATTTTCCCATTGATGTCTGTTAGTCAACACATTTTTCTATACGTAAACTTGTTCTATAAACCATGAACATCAAAATAGGCTTTGGGCTTTATAACTAGCGGCTAAAAATTTCAGAAATCAATTTCGTTTGCCAAAAACTCAACAATTGCCAAGCGTCACTTTTTTGAAGGCTTACTCTTTTTAAAAAACGTAAACAAGATGCGGTAGCATTGTCAAACAATGCCCGAATTGTATATCACATAATGGAACTTATGGTAGTTGTTTAATCATGTCAATGTTAAAATCTGATCCAAAGAGTAAAGCAATGTTGGATTTCTATGGTACTAAGTGGGTCCATAAAAGTGATTTTTGCTTATCGTAGAATTTCATGATACAGTATGCGTGAATTTATTTGGTATTAATATGGCTTATTTATGCAGATATACATGGCATGCCTCATGCATGGTCATAGGTAAGCTTCTTATGAACAACCATTAGTAGTTGGTAATCCTATTGCAGTGGTATGCATGGTTAACTATGGTGATGTAAGACAAAGCAATCTAGGATAACTATTATTATATTGCATTTAGTTACCAGGAATAAGAATCAATTTATTATCATGCTTGAATTGCAGTGAACATAAGAATTTAAACTTATAATTATATTGTAGGCTGCAGCCAAACCTTCTTTTTAAATATTGTGTAGTAATGTCTAATCGAGCTAACTCATTATGAAAATTATGTTGTCCAGAGTTGGAATTTCTTATTATGATAGTCTTACATGTGAACTCCATGTCCTGGAACTTTGGGAAGACGGTACTGCGGAGTTTCCTCTAATTGATATGGGTAAAATATTATTTTACTTTTCCTCTTACTTACATTATTTAATCCAAGTTGTAGCCAATTTCATTAACTCATCAACAAAATTTGGAGAAACTAAATTTTCGAGTTTGGAGAGGGTGTGACCGCCTTTCTGCTTCTCAAAGTTTTGCCTCCTTTTCATATCTTGTGTCAGCTTCTAAGCATAGTTACTAGGCGGCTAATGCAGTAAAAATAATTCTACCCTTTTTCTTAATTTATCATGTCTCAGTCAAGTTTCAGGTTAAACCCTTGATCATATACACAAGTACAAAGAGTGAAGAATCTCTCTTAGCTGCTTTACAACCAAACGGTAATCTATTAATACCCTTGTATTCTTATGCCCCCTGAGCTTGTGGTTTCTATATTTACTTTTGATAGTGATACAGATGGTGCAAATGGGATGCCTACTGTGAAGCTTATGAAGAGTTCTATATTTAGCTATGAACAAGCATGGCACAGGTGTAGTATACATTAAAAGTGTCTTCAGCTCGCAATTTCACCTAATTTTTGCTTGTAACTGAAAAGCTAAGTTTATGATGACTGCTTTTGGGGGTCTGTGGATGTATATGCAAGGGACAAGTAAATGACCACTAGTTATATCTACAGATTAGCAAATTTGAATATATGAGTTTATTCACAATGATTCACAGGTATTAGTAACTATTTCTTTAGTCATATTCTTCATATAGCCAAAACTTTGTTTCCATCATTGTTCAATTGAAATTAATTACTTATAAACATCACTTATTGTTTATGTGGAAACGATGAATTTGTAGTAAGCTATAGTTCTGCCAATTAAGAATAATAGAGCGTTCCAAGACCATAGAGGCAAAATATTAGCATCTACGCATTGAAACATAGCTATTTTTTGGGCCGATGGTACCAGCAGAAGTTTAAAAATTAAAAGACGAATTATTATGATCACTTTTCTTTTAGTTGTATCCTTTCATTTAGCATATGCTTTTGTAGATATGTTGTCTTTTGGCCTCTAACTTATCTCTTCGTAATAGTATCTTTATTGTTTTCTCTCATATTTTCATTACACAGATTAGTATATCTCCGGGTATCAGGAATGGATGATGGGTTAAACATCAAAGAAAGAATCTGCTTTGTAAGTTATCACATGATTTTGCCAAGATATCACCCCCTCATAGTTCCATTGTTGGTTTAATGAATATTAGCATGTATTATGCCTTCTTGTACGAGACATCTCTGATAAGCTGATGAGATCGTATGATTGTACTTTTTTCCATTATTCAGGTGGTTTCTGCTCAATTTAGCATTTGAAAAGATTTGTATTTGATTTTATGAACAAGGAATCAAGTATATGTTTCTTCTTTGATGGAAATGGTAGTTTTTGGATCCGTGAATCTTTTTGGTAGCTGACTGAAATTTAGTGTTTAGTGACCACTTGTTTCAGATACTTGGTTTTACAGAGTTTTTAATGGTTCCATCCATATATAATTGTACTGTGACCTGAATCATAATTCTACTTTTTATTTACCTGTAGCTAAGTTCTATGATGGATATTGAGAGTGAAGTTCAAGTTCGTGCCAGTGGAGGGCTTCTTGCCATACTCGAGAACGAAAGAGTGGTGGATACCATTGAACAAAATGAGTGCGGGAGTGTATCAATCACAATCGATTCTGTCATGCAAATCTCATTGTATCTAATCATAATTTTTTCCTCTTTTCATACTAGAATTTGCTGGTTTTGGTTACAATTTTCCCATTTTTCCACAGAAACAACTTCCTTATAGTTGACTCAGCAGCTCACGAGGCATTGCAGATATTCCAAACAGACAAACATCCAAGCCATATGGGTATTGGAAGAGCAAAGGAAGGGTAATCTTCTTCCATTTTCTGATTATCTATCTACCAAACATAAATATTAATATAGGTTCATTTGCAGGTTCTCTGTCTTTGGCATGATGAACAAGGTATGAAGATTGCATTTGCTACTAAGTCTGCCTTATCTTTGAATTCTATCTAATCGTTCTCTATTTTAGTGTGTGACGCCTATGGGTAAACGTCTTCTGAGGTAAGCACATATTTGCAACTTTAAGTTCAGTGATTATAACTTTACGTACAGGTTCATACCGAGGGCATTGGATGAATTGTTTTCTCTGTAATAGGACATGGTTTCTCAGGCCCATACTTGACCTCGACAACTTGAATGGTCGTCTTAATGTTGTATCCTATCTAATTACAATGACTTCATATTTTTACAATATTGCTTGTTTTCTTTAATAGATTCAGATATCATTCTTTGTTTCATCTGATGAATTGTTGACCTCTTTACGTGATACACTGAAATTTGTTAAGGATGTGCCCCACATACTGAAGGTGCAACACTATCTTTTTTTTTCTTTGATCACATTTTCATTGTTTTTATGAATATTTGCATTTTGTTATAATCTGCTCGTACCTGTGAAAACCAAAATAATGTGCAATGATTCAAGAGTTCTGGTTTTGTTTTGCAGTTATTTTGCTGTTGTAGTCCACTATAGCTAGTGTCTTCTGGTCTCTAGACTCTACTTTTACTTATAGCTGTTATTTTGGTATTTTATCTCTGCACGGTAATCATTTTTCTATATCTTGATCATATAATCTTTTTGTTTATCCTTTTCATGGAAGAAATTCAACTCCCCGAGCTCAGTATGTACCTGTGGTGATTGGACTGCTTTTTTGAAGGTAGTGTTTGCTCTCCCATTTCATCCTTCTTGTAAAGTTCCACTCTAATCATTAGCATGATCTATAGTGCTCAAATGTATCCTTTGTTGGCGTCTTATCCTGATGTTTTGGGGGTTTAACAAATGCTTATGTCTTGGTGAAGCATAATATGTCGTTATTTTGTTAAAGTCTGCATCTTTAGTCATAAATTTCAGGTTAACTATGTAATGAACTAATTGACATTTATGTATCTATTTTTAATTTGTTGATTATTTGACATGCATGTTAAATATTTGTTGATTATTTGACATGCATGTTAAATGATAATGATTGTTGCTTATACATATTACTACCTTATCTTGTAGAGCCTTTCTGCACTCCTGCATATCAACAAGATATTTGAACTAGGAATTTCTGAAAATCTTCAGGAGCATGTTAACAATTTAAGTATACATATTGTTGAGAAGGTATTAAATTATTTTTCCCGTTGTGGTAAGATTGGAGTTTCTTGTAATTTGTTTTCATGCCGTCAAGGTTTTAAAAGGTGGAACCGGGCCTCGAGGCGGTCCGAAGCGTAAGCCCCGAGGTGGAAATATATGTACACCAAAATATGTATATATACTACAGAAATATATACATTTATGTACAACATATATAATACTAAATACTAAGAGCACTGGTTCAGTGGTTCTTGACCGAGTGAAGAGTGAAACTGTGAGATAGGTTGAGAGGTAGGCTGAGAGGGTGTGGAAAAATTGGTTGCTTGGAGGAAGAGGAAGGGTCAATCCACACTTTTTGATTGAGTGGAGAAAGTACTAGCTTTTTGGGTTTTAAAATATTAAAAGTACACAGTGAGGTCATTGATCTATGACTTTTAGCTTTTTAAAATAAAAAAGGACACATATACTATAAAGAGGAGTACTATTACTGTCATAAAACTTGTAAAAAAGCCAAAAACCCATTATCAAAGCAGATCTGAGGTGTCCGCCTCGACACCGCCTCACGCCTCACTGAACCAGGCATAAGCCTCGTCCAGGGTCCAAGAGGCGCCGCCTCAGGTGCGGTTTTGGGCTGCCTCACATGCTTTTTAGAACTATGCATGCCGGTGCTTTAGTTGCCAGGCTATTAATTCCCTTTTGAGTTCTGACAGGCTGCTTCATGCATCTCAATGGATTTGGCTTATGTATATGAACTGGTTAGTTACCTTCTTTCTTTTGGCTGTGTTCATTCTTTTCATTCTGAAATCTCATAGCTAAGGTGTTCCATAGATTTCTTTTTCTAATTCTTGCTCTCCACGACGTACTCTCTCCCCTATTCTTTTCTCTATGCTGATTTATTGTTATATCTGTAGGTAATCGGTGTTATTGATGTAAATAGAAGTAAAGACAAAGGTTATGAGACAACGGTGAAAGATGGCTTCTGTGATGAGGTTAAGGACATGATAAGTGGATTTTATTAAGCTCACATCATATGCTCTTCCTTTCTGTCGTTTCACTTCTTTATGCATATGTTCCATTCTCTCGAGTCTTGACAATTTTGTTTATAACCAAATGTAGTTGGATGAGCTGAGGCAAATATATGAAGAATTGCCAGAATTTTTAGAGGAGGTGCTATTAGTTCCCATTATGAACGGTGTCTCTTACGTGTTTTTTGAGTATCCAACATGCTTATCTGATTATACAACTGCTTTAACAGAATCATCATTGGAACTTGAAAGAAAAATATCAATAGAGGAAGCTTAGTGTATCTATTGTGCTAATCTGTTTATATCACTGCTTTAACAGGTATCAGCATTGGAACTTGCACGTCTTCCTTACATGTCTAGAAACAAATTGCTTCCACAAATTGTTTATATAAGTCAAATAGGTCCGTTTAACTTCTTTACCATGTTTCGTATTCCTTAGGTTCATTTGGGATAAGTTGCTCACTTTAGCAATACTATTAATATCATACATATTCGACATCTTGGTTATGAGTTTTGAAATTGAGAACGTTCTCTGCATGTGCTTACGATCTATATTACTGTTTCCAAAAAGGATACTTGATGTGCTTTTTTGAAGAAAAGCCTGATGAGTTTATTTTAGAGAAACTTGAAGACTATGAATTTGCTGTAAGTTGGTTGCTTATTATTCAAGCATATCCTGTATATGAATGTGTTTTTTGACCTACATTAGAAAACTGTGTTCTATTTAATAGTTCTCTGAAGAAGATGGCGATGTTAGAAAGTTTTACTACCGCAATGCTAAGACACGAGAATTAGACAGCCTTTTAGGAGACATATATCATAAAATCTTGGGTATGTGATCTTAAAAGTAAACCAATTCTTTAATGTGTTTTTGATGAAATTGTTATTCGCTAATACATTCTGGGAACCATCCAGTTGCATTAGTGTACAGAGCCATTGGTGCTGTTCATTTTCTATATCTGTATTCTGAGTTAAGGAATATGCAACTTTTGGAATTAAGTTGATTTATCTTAATATGATCCTCATAAACAAGTTTTTGTTTCTTTTTTGTATTGACTTTTAACTTTTCTAAGATATGGAGAGAGCTATCACAAGGGACTTAGTGTCACATATTCTTGAGTTCTCGATGCATCTACTCAAGGGAATCAATTTTGCAGCAGAACTTGACTGGTCAGATATGTTCTTAATTGGTTGTTCCTTTTGTTTTCATTTTTCCAGAAGTTTCTTTAACATGGTTTTTATTGTATTTACTCATGGCTACGTAGCTTTTTGTCATTGGCATTGGTTGCTCGTCAGAACAATTATGTAAGGCCCACACTAACTGCTGAAACTGTGCTTGATATTCGGAACGGGAGGTCAGAATTTTATTTTATACTCGGAATGTATCTCATTTCCTTCTGCTGTTTCGGAAAAAAATATTACTCTCCATGCTGCATTCATATGCATTTATGTAGGCAGTAACAAGTACTTCTCTGTGATCAGACATGTTTTGCAGGAAATGACAGTTGACACATTTATCCCTAATGATACAAAGATCATCGATTATGGTATATTACTGTTACCTTTATTTATTGGTTCTTGGTTAAGTTGGCTTTTGACACTGCTAAGAACATCATCGTGCTCATTCTTTTACTAGTTCTTTAAACTACGTTTTCAGGGAATATTCACATCATTACTGGACCTAATTATTCAGGCAAAAGCATATATATAAAGCAGGTTGTTCCTAATTACTTTGCTTCTATCTGAATCTTTTTCATCATAAACTTGCCACATGGAGTCCAATAAAATCCTGCTGGAACATCCTCTGTCACAAAAATCAAAATTTATTGAAATTTATCCAAAGGTCATAATTCCTACAGCCATAACCACTCGCTACGTTGTCAAAGAAAACCATCCACAATGGTAAGCTAAACACCCCCTAAAGAAACCATCCCGCTGCTAATTTTTTCTGCTCATTTGGGTTTGTGTTGTCCTTTGGGTGGGTCATGGAGTCTTTGAAGGGCTTCTATGAATGGTTTGGTATGTGCATCTAATCTGCTGCTTGTTATTTAGTTTCAGGTCACACCAATCATCATTACTGTTAGAAGCTACGGATGAAGAAAAATGGAGAATGTCATATCCATCAACCTTGAATAAAATCTAAAGATAGTCCACATGGGAGAGGACCAAACTTAAGTACAATAACTCATAACTGCTATCTTGAGAAGAAAACAACTAGAGTATTTAAACTACTAAGAACTAAGGGGCTGTTTGGTTGTTTTTCATCAAGTCTTGTATGGATAAAGCTATCTGTGTGGATTAATCTGTCTATGTAGATTGGAAAGGGTTTTTTTTTTTTTGGGAGAGGCTTTTCATAGATGGAATGAGCATGTTTTTAATTTGGAATGGCAGGTTTGGAAAAAACTTGGCTTTTGGCACAAAGCTCCCCCCTAGAAGCTTATTGAATTAGCCACTTTTTATATCATTAAGCCACTACCAAAAAGTCATGTATAGCTGACAGAATAAGCTGCGAGTCCCATTAAGTTCATTATGCTGCTAACAAACAGGCCCTAAAAGTTTTCTAGGATTAACAAAATAAAATGGAAGTTGGAGTAAGGTAGCTGCAGATATTCCTGGATTTATGGAAGACCAAGAACTCTTATTGACCACTTCATTGCTGCGTTTTTCCATGTTCATTTGATGCCTTATTTTTCTTTTTAGAATAAATCTTTTAGGGGGGATGTTGTATCAATCACATATCACATGACCAATTACTTTGTTGATTTTTTAATATACCAATGGCATTGTCATTTTGATTGTAGGTAGCACTGATAGTTTTTCTTGCTCACGTTGGAAGTTTTGTACCAGCAGATACCGCCAAAGTGGGTTTAACTGATAGGTTGGATGCCTTTTACCCTTTTACCTTTATTTTCAATCTTGAAATGCATTTACTGATGTACGGTTGCCACCATAAATGACAAATCATAGAATTTTCTGTGCCATGGGAAGCAAGGTTATGACTGCTGAACAATCCACATTTATGATTGATCTACACCAAGTCGGAATGATGCTAAGGTATCTTTTATGTAGTTCACGGAGGTCTCAGAAGTTAGCAAATAGTGAAGAGATCATACATAAGAATTTGATCATTTTATGCTAGAAACTGTAACCAATCATGGCTAATTTGTTGAAGTTCATATTGATGTAAAAACTTTCAAGGCATGCTACTTCTCGATCATTATGTTTACTAGACGAATTTGGCAAGGGAACTCTAACTGAAGGTTAGCTGTTGAGGAATAGTGTGTCTAATGCTCTTTCTTTAGATGATTTTATATTGTATGCTAACAATGCCACTATTTCCTTTTTAGATGGTATTGGGCTCCTCGGTGGAACTATTGATTACTTTACCTCAATGCATGCCCCTCCAAAGGTTTGCTACTCTTCCCTGGTTGACAATCATTGTGATGATATAAACTTACTTAAAATGGTAACAGAGGCCACCTTTATTCGGCAACAATTGTGCTTCACTGGCTTTCTTGATTATGCAAAGGTGTTGATCGAGCCTTACTTAATCCACACCCTTGTCCATCAACTGCCTCTTCATCCTTGTAGATTTTCTGCTTATATTTATCACTATACCTGAGGATATGATCTTAAGTTCTCTTCTCCATAGTAGTTCCCGTCTATTTAGGGTACATGTAAGCTTTTCATGCTCTTGACACTCTTGCATTAATCTTCGATCACAACAATTGCTTGCTATTGTTAATAACTGTGAGAATATGTGGAAGCCCCATGTCACTCTCCAAAGAGCCCCTGAGGAGAAAGGGGAGGTTCCAACACACACACACATATAAGAGAATTGTCCAAGTCTACCCGATATGGGACTCCAACAGAGGCTAGATGGAAACAAATTGTCCCAGGGTGTTGAGTCGGGGTTAGCCAGAGTGGCAAACCTTTTGACTCTGATACCATGTGAAAATATGTGGAAGTCCCAAATCACTCTCCAAAAGAGCCCTTGAGGAGAAAGGGGATGTTCCAACACACACACACACATATATAGGAAGGATCAAACAAGAACGGTACCTATTTAAAAGAACACGAAAATGGGCGAATCACATGTGATTTTACACTAACATCACATACAGAATCACATGTGATTTAGGCGACCTTGCCCAGCAACCTGAAGACGCAGCCACAAGTCATCCGGATATTTTTTTTTGACCATCAATGTAAAATCACATGTTGTTTTGCACGTGATTTTCACGTTTTCAATTTTTTAAATATGTACCGTTCTTGTTTGATCCTGCCTCTATATATATATATATAGGAAAATTGGTCCCAATCTAGCCAATGTGGGACTCCAACAATAACCATTTTATGTAAGAAGGAATCGACCTCTAAGCACTCATCCTTTGCTAATTCCCTGTTGGTTGTTAAAGGTCATGGTTCAGTTATTGCAGTGATGAAAATCCTTTTCTTTTTAATCCTGAAGTTGAAAAGAATTTAGATAGATATTTCAGCATTTCATGAACCATCTACCATTTTCTTGATGTACCTTGTGTGAGATTTTTCACGCTCATAAACTTACTGTGCAGGTTCTAATTTGCACTCACTTGACCCAAATATTTGCTGATAGTCATTTATCTGAGGTATGCAATAAAATAACTTGAAAGCGTTAAAGATTCTTGTCATATTCATGTCTGATGAGTTATTATGTCTTAATCATTGATAAACGTCAGTCGAACAAAGTCAAATACTACACCATGAGCGTGCTAAGACCCGACAACAATAGTGAGGACATTGAGGAAATTGTATTTCTATATAGGTAAATAAACGATACCTTAAACCCATGTTATTATTATGTGTTCATATTCTAGTATGACAATAACCATCTTTTGAAAGGAAAAATCGCTCTAGATGTTTGGGCCTTTCATTTATGACCTCATGCAAGACCGGAAGCATTTGTGTTTAAATTCACGGGTGTTCAAAATGCCACACAAACATAATCCGCCCTCACTACACAAACCATGTGGTTTAGAACTTCCGGGTACATTTTGCGGTTTGTATCTTTTATGCCGTACTATGCGGTTTGGTTAGCAGTTTTGAACTACACAAACCATGATTCAAATCCACCGCACCGCATATTAACATTCAAATTTATATATGTAGTTGTTATAATATAATATCTTTTTATTAATTAAAAAAATATTTATATGACCAAATAAATTACTAATGTTTCAGACTTTTCAGTAAAGTGGCTGAGATTTACTGTTCCAAAATACATACAGGAGAAATTAGGAAACATTATATACTTGGCTTTCTGCATTAAGCTCCCCCTAGAAGCTTACTGAATATGTAACTTTCTATATCATTAAGCCACTACCAAACAATCATATATAGTTGACCAAATAAGCTGTGAGTTTCATTAAGCTCATTAAGCTGCTAACAATTAAACAAGCCCTACACAAACTAACGTGGAATGTGTTTCTTAGTTATAATAAACAATTAGTTTAAGATCTAATAATATGGTTACCTCCAATTTCAGCCTGGAATTTTAATCAACTTCCTAACTGTGTATGCATTGTGTTCGGCTACTCCTCTTTTGATTTCTACCAATTTTTGTAGGGTTTTTGTTCTCAATGGTATACAAACCGAACGTATCGACATACCTAATTACCGTAGGAGTATAGTTGAAAATTTTGGCCCTAAAATTACTTATATTGTTTCCAAAAAAGAGTTATTACAGTTCTCTTGCACTACAACTAAATTTTCTTTTCTTATATGTGTTAGGCTGGTTCCCGGACATGCACTTCTTAGCTATGGTCAGTTAGTATTGGCTATTCACCTTCTGTAAACAAATTTGTGTTAATGTCGCTCACGCCAATTCTCTTTTGCAGGACTACACTGCGCCCTACTTGCCGGTATGTTTCAAATATATCACCTCAAAATAAGAAATCTGCTGAAGTTAATCCAAAGATCAAATATTGTCCAATATCACTTCATTAATTACCAAGGGGCTGTTTACCAAACACTTATCCGATAAGCGCTTACTGGTAACATTTAACACTATCACTTACTTACCGGGTAAGATTTTAGTCCCTCGTATGCAATAATTTACCCGGTAAGTGCTAACCATGGTAAGAGTCGTCCCCTTCACTTACCGGGTAAGACTCTTGGTTCTTGCCTCTCTCTTACTGGGTAAGATTATTGGTCCTTGCCGTACTCACCCGGTAAGGTAATGTGACTTACCAAAGGGCCTTTGGCCTAGCGGTATCGTAGCCCTTGGCTTTCTAGGAGGTCAGGGGTTCAAACCTCACCATAGGTGAGAAGGGTGTGTGAGTTTATTTGTTGTATTTGCCGTATATAAATATTATATACTTCAAAAAAAAAGATAATGTGACTTGGTAAGCGCTTACCCAGGTAAGCGTTTGGTAACAGCCCCTAAGATACTTTTCCGAGATTTGAAGACAGTAAACAAATTTTTTCTGATAGAAAACTGAAACTAACAACTATACCCAGACTTCATCTTGGGAAAGTGCATGAATTCAAGCCAGTAGATAATGGAAAGTAATGCGTTTCTTTCTGATCACATTAGCTTTGCAATCAGTGACGTTCCAATCTTTTTGGAAGTTCTGTTACACCTAAAACTTTTGATTACACTGCAAAATGAGATTATAAAGACACATATTTACAAATTATAGAGGTGATGATAAAGCATATTACTTTTGTTTTCTGATAGAAATTAGAGTGGCACTAAGGGTGCACTATAGTTTTTACATTCGTTGATGAAAGACCCTAAATAATGTAAAATTAGGCCACAAATTTTTTGTGGCGCTGTCCAAAATAACAGAATCAACATGCTAAAAAACGGGATTGCTTGCAATATTATATAATCTTGTAGGTGTTCCTCAAGAAGTGATAAGGAGAGCAACATTTGTCTTGGATGCTACCACCAAAGGCGTTCATATGGACCGAGATTGTAACGAAAAGATATCAGCTCAAGATGAGCAATATAAGGTGTTATATTCATTTAGTAAGATTATTATATATATATATATATATATATATATATATATATATATATATGGAAAATCAAATACAAACTTGCAAATGTTGCACAACTTACAGACCAATCTTGACCCTTGATTTTGTGTATTTTGAAAATTATAGGCGGTTATCAAATGAGTTAGAGATAAGGTTGAGAGAATTTTTTTTGGAACCGATTTATCCACATCGTTGACATTGATTTGATAATCTGCACGGACGGTTAAGATTGGTTTGTAAGGTGTGCAACATTTACTTAGTTTGTATTTGAAGTGACCTATATATAGGATATGATCAGGTTCAGGGGAAAACCAAGAAGAAATGGAAAACCGAAGAACATCCTGGTAATTATTCATATAGATAGTATGCACATGTGCATACAAGTAATTTGTAAGCAATTTGTCTGATATACATATGAGCATAACATTCACAGATGCATAGAAATCAAGAAACAACTTCAATTACTCATGCACATGCACATATCATACAACTGAATGGTTACCAGAATGTTACCTCATCTTTTTTGAGTTTTCCACCTAACCTCCCTCTCCCTATATACATAATACACACAAACATACATTGGGTTTATCTGTTTTGTTCATATAAAACTATAACCATCTGAACTAAATGGCAGGATGCCATGGAGAAAATGGTAGCTTTCGATGCTATTAATGGTGATCTGGCGCTGTTCTTTCAAGATATTTTTCCTGGTGAACCTTAAAACCTACTTCTCTATAAGTGAAAAACACACATCAAAACAGAAGCAGTCGATAACCTAATGAATTGAACTCCAGGCTGAAAAACATTAATGATTACACTATATTGTCTCACTCATCAAACCAGAAATGCGTACTTTTTGGTCCACGACAATAGGTGGAGCAGATAGACCAGAACGGTGAAATACTAAATTAATAATATCAAATTTAAACCCCAACACCTTTGGGCTGAAAGGGTAATTGGGTCAACATCAAAAACCGAAAGGTTAAACAACCATTCTGGTAGAATTGGGTCAACATAAAAAACATTACAAATGATATATATATCACCAATTCTCTTAGCCGCCATCCATTTGGGTTGAAAGGACTTGAAAACTTTAAAGAGAAAATGGACTACAAAGTGATTTATCGTTGCTTTTGTTTAATTTTTGGAATTCAACTTTAATTTACTTGGATTATTTTTTCTTTATATAAATGATAATCTTCGTTTTTTTTAAGGGTAGATCAATGGAGTTCACATATTTTCACACAAATATCATCAAATTCATCTGCATCAGTCACTGATTTGGTTAAAAAGAAGATGATGACAGGGAATGAACCAAGAGAATGGGTGTTTACAATTCCAAACTTAAACACGACAGTTACTTGCGATTTGGTTCACCGTTATCTAAATTTATAAACAATATCATTTATAATATAAAAATAATACTAAAATAGAACATTCAAACAATTTACACAACGACTAAAGAGAAATAATTCAAGCGATCATAAAGATTATAACCGTAACAAATTGAATATCAAACTGGACAAAATCTATTATAAACTAGTATGGGAACCGCGCGTTGCGCGGTAGTATGAGTACTTTGATTAATGATATGATGATTGTCTATATAAATATATATTAATTGTTAATAGAATCATCAACAAATCATATTCAAATAATTCGAAAAAGTTAAATAAAATATAGTTAGTGAAATTTTAATATACACACACATATATATATTGAGAGAGAGATTTGTTTAGTAATAAAATTGTAAAACTAAATAAAATGAGTAATAATAACGACGGAAATATTAAGGAATTTGACACAAATTTAAGAATATAAAATACTCCACATAAAGATATGTCTCCTTCAAAGGATGATGTATATGTACTATTTTTCATCTTCAACACGTACCTTGACTTTAAAAACACAATAATGAATGGACCGGACCAACCATACGATATGTAAAGAATCACATACCAAACTTAAAGACTTCAAATCTTTATAACCCAATAGATAAAATTATAATGCAATCAAAATCATAACATGAACATACATAAAATTATAATACAACTAAACTTACGATAAGAACATACTTAAAAATATAATCCAATCAAAATCATGATACAAACATACATAACATT
>NC_037544.1:578024-592114 GCF_001531365.2 Cynara cardunculus var. scolymus
AAAAAAAACTATGAAGATTATCAATAGTAAAATAGAAGAAAAACCAAAGAGAAAGAAAATAAATTTAGAGATGTATAAGATAGAGATAGAATTTGAGAGGGTGTGAGAGATGGAGATGAATAAATAGTTGTTAATAAAGCTTAAATTCGAAAAAAGTTTATCATATCCTGTGATTATAAAATATCAAAATTTTATTCGAATTTATATGATCAAATCGTAAACACAATTTATATAATCCAATCGTAAACACAATCATATCCTATGATAACAACACATCCAACAATATTGAAAAAGAAACATGTAATAACAAATCACATTTTTTTAATGAATATAATTTCTACATACCTTTTAAAATCTTTAAATTCTTCTTCAACTCTCATCTTCTTCATCCCTCACCAAAGGATTTTATATGATTTCATTTTGTTTATTATTGAAACTTTAAAAAATAAATTTCATTAAGAAATAAAAGAAAGTAAATGGAAGAGCAAATCAAAAGTTGGAGGTTAAACTTGGGTATACAAAATTACAAAAATAACTCGGGTTAATTATAAGCTATACATTTTTCATCAAGGGGCAAAAAAGTCTTTAACAAATTCAACATTTAAAAAAATCAAAAAAATGAGAAAAAAGATAGGAGGGGTTCTAAGCATTAGAAGGTGCCACCTCATTACCTTTGGTTTCTTCTTTAATATATATATATATATATAGATGTAGTATGAAAACCTTAATTATAAAAAATATCAAAATACAAGGACCAATTCGGTAATTCACACTTTTGAAAGAAAATGCACTTTAGGAGTAGAGATAAAATTTTGCTTGTTGAGCAAGTACAAGAGTCGCAGATTCTCCGTTTGACGGGTATCAAGTCAGCGAAATAGATTTTCTCTCATATCCGAAACGGGATCAGGATGGTATTACTCCAACAATCTGTTAGGACAGGGTCGGGAGCGGGAAGGCTTAAACGAGGGGATGCATTAGGCGCTGAGTACCTGTCCCAAATTCCTATCCCCCTATTTGGGAGGCGGCGGTTTGGATGCAATAATTGGAAGCTTTTGGCACAAGTCAGAATCACGTGGACTCTTATGTTGACCATTTAGAACGTAACTGATTACGTGAGCCTCTGTCACTTCCAACTTCCATACTCCACTGCCACCTCACCGCTTACGTCATCCTTTTTATCAACAATTATTTCCCTCTAATTTATTTCTTGAACCGCCACCTTCATCTTAATTTTTAATTTGGCCATCTATATTTTAAAAAATAGATTCACGGAATTTCATAAGATTATATGTAATAAGATATTAAAAAATGTTAAAAACATTTGTTTTAATTATATTATAAAATATTATAATTAATTAAATTTTCAAGATATCATTTTTTGTCATTTTACATGTTTATCGACTATTTTTTACAAAACATGTTTTGTTCATCAGCTAGCTTATCAGCTAGTTTGTCACCTTATTGTGGGATGAAGGGAGTAACAACCACCACCCTTACTCACCGGGTAAGATTGCCAACCCTTTTCTTGCCTCTAATTACTGGTTAAAAATCATGATCATTGCTTACCTGAATAAACATTTGATAGACGGCCCTCAAAACACATTATTTATTACTATTAATATATATCAATCATATCTTCTAAAACAAAACCAAATCAAAGAGGCCAATTATCTCAATCACAAGGTCCGGGGAATAAGATTACGTGAACATTTCCCCTACCATGAAATAAAGATGGAAAAAAAACTGGTAATGACCAATCCTTTAATTAGTTATAGCTCGAGTCTGGTCAAATCGTGCTTGATAATGGCGTAATTGGTAACTGACCTAAAATGCGTAATTGATATGGACTAATGAAACCCGTACTCAAGACGCTCCACTTTAATTGCTAGTTGATCAATGGGTAAGTGCCATGTGACTCATTGAAAAAATTCAGTCTTAACAAGACTTGAAATCATGTCAGACAAGACTGTTTTCTTGAAACACGGTTTTTACACTTGAACTTGATAGCAAAACACTGTAAAGGTAACATTCATACTGTTTTTGCTGTAAAGATTCGGTTTTTTTTACCTTCACAACATTTTGTCGTGAAGTTTTAACTGTAAAAACCATGTTTCACGAAAACAGTCTTTGTCTACCCAATCCATCATAACAAAAAGATTATATAAGCAAAAGTAATATATTATTTACAAAATATTGAAAATATTATAAATAAATACATACAATTGCTGACGTCATTTTATTTGTTACAATTATAACATGAATAAACAAACAAAGAAACCTCAATTATGAATCTTTGTTATATTTATGGTCTATTATATGACCAAATTACTTATGAACATAAATAAACCTCAATTATGAATCTTTGTTATATACTTGTAACATTCCACATCAAACATACAAGATATTGTCTGTTTTGTCAATACATTTAGACTCACATTTTTAATACGCGTTGATGGGATATCCGATTCCTTATAAGACAATTTTTATTCCTCCAACCAATATGGGATTTTCCAATCCACCCTCGTCCAACATACATAGAAAATGAGATTTATGAGTTCCTTACAATACTCAAGTTGTGGGCTACCAATAACTTTCACTACGATTTTAAGTTGAATTCAAAATTATTGAACGAGCTTGTTGCTTTTGCCTTTTTGGATATTATAAATGGTATCAAAACCGATTATTTGAGTTCAATTTGTTGTTTTGGGTGTTACAGAATAATTGAAATTTTAACCTTAAAAAAGGTAAAATAATTTATTTTGAAAATCAATTTTGTTAGTCAACTTCTTATATCCTTACTTTATACAAAACCATTAATCAGAATCTTAAATCACACCAATCAAATGTAGCATCCAAAACACCCCAAATGATTGTAAATAAAATAATGCGTAAAAGGAAGCAAATTTGGTTTTGAAAACCTATTTATTTACAACACCACCTCCCATGACACCACCATCAACCATCTGCCACCATTTTTTTACTGTTTTCCGGTCAAAGCTCCGATCTTTACCCTATCCACGACTCCCCAACTCCATATATATATATATATATATATATACACACACGCATACACACACATCATTTGCTCTCATAATCATCTTCATTCTCAATCTAAACCACAAACCAATTCCATTGATTTCCCCCCAAAACACAACTTATAGAAATGACTGCTTGCATTCACAGATGCAGACCACAAGTTCTTGAATTCGAATCTAATCACAGTTACTCCAATTTCTGCTATTCTGATCAGTTTTCCTGCAAACCCATCTCCAGTTTTGTACACAAACATCAAGATGAAGATGAAGATGATGATCTATGGCTGAAAATCAGAGATGAAGCTCGATCTGATATTGATCAAGAACCCATCTTGGCAAACTGTTATTTCACTGCAATCTTGTCTCATTTTTCTATAGAAAGTGGTCTAGCTGATCTTCTTTCATTAAAGTTGAGTTCTGTAAGTCTTGCAAGTGGAACCCTTTATGATCTTTTTGTGGGTGTGCTCGCAGAAGATCAAGAAATTGTAAGAGCTGTTAAAGATGATTTAAGGGCAGTAAAAGAAAGAGACCCAGCTTGTATTAGTTATGTACACTGTTTCTTGAACTATAAAGGGTTTCTTGGTTGCCAAGCTCATAGAATAGCACACAAACTATGGTCGGAAAATCGGAAAAGTTTGGCATTTTTGATCCAAAATCGGGTTTCGGAGGTGTTTGGATTGGATATACATCCGGGGGCGAAGATTGGCCGGGGATTAATGCTTGATCATGCCACCGGAGTTGTTATTGGAGAGACTGCGGTGATCGGAAACAATGTTTCCATTCTGCATAATGTCACATTGGGTGGCACCGGAAAGAGTGGGGGCGACCGGCATCCGAAGATAGGAGATGGGGTTTTGATCGGTGCCGGGAGTAGCATTTTGGGGAATCTTAGGATCGGAGAAGGGGCGAAAATCGGAGCGGGATCGGTGGTGTTGAAGGATGTTCCTGCTAGAACTACTGCTGTTGGAAACCCTGCTAAGTTAATTGGAGGGAAAGAGAATCCAGTTAAAGTTGATAAGATTCCTAGTTTAACTATGGATCATGTTCAATATGTAAATGGGTGGTCTAATTATGTCATTTAGGGAGGAAAAAGGTTGTAAAGTTTACTTTTTTTCGCTCAGTATCGGATGTTTGAACGAAACCAAACAAACCCAGTATATCCCATTCATGGCGTCGAGTGCGTCTGGAATCCAAGTGAGAGTTAGCTCTCTCCTGGTGTAATGTAGCTAATAGTTGAACCAAGAATGTTGGTGTAGATTATGATGAATAAAGGTCTTTGTTCTGTTGGGGTTCCTTTAAAATGCTTAAAATTGACCTATAAACCTATTGTAACGCTTTTAAATAAGACGTTTTATAGTTTGGTCCTATAAACCTAAGTTCTATAAAGTATTTTATTAGGACATTTAGACAATCTAGACGTCCTATAAAGACAATTTTATTGTAGGCGGTGGTGTTCATCAAAATGTATAAATCATCTGCACGGCACCAAATTGCATGGTTACTATACATCCATCAGCTCCCTCACTCCGTGGCTGTATTTCAACGTATGGAAACTACGGGAGTATTTAAATATGTCTGTGTATATTCGTACGTATATAGACATTGCATGTTTACCATCTAGCTTATTAATTAACAGTTGACTTATAGATAATTTGCTAAACATCAGTTTATTTAAACCCAAAAAGAACTGGACTAAAAAACCGGGTCCAAAATTGACCAATTCAAATTTGGTTTGGTTTTTTCTTTGGGTTAAAAGGAATTCGAATGAATAAATGGAACTGCAAGAATCCAAAAACTGAACCAACAAACATCTTTAACTTTTGATTACATCATAAGAAATACAAGAATTAGATTTATGACTAGTTTGTCTAATAAGCTTAATGAGACTCGCAACTTATTCAGTCAATTATATATAATTGTTTGATAGTGACTTAATGATATAGAAAGTGACTTATTTACTAAGCTTATAGGAAAACTTTATTCTCGAAGCCAAGTTTTTAGTCAAACATGCCCCCTCCTAATTAAAATTCGCGTTCCTTCTATTCATTAAAAAACTCTTTCAAACAAAAACTTTCTAATCTATACAGACAACTTTATCCATACAAGACTTAATGAAAAACCAACTAACAATCAGTTAAATTAATTATTATAACTTTTATTAAGCATGGCAACGAGGCGGGGATGGAGAGAGTTTTCTAATCCCCCGCCTCGACCTTGGTTTCTATGAACGGTCCCGGCCCCGGTCCCGGACGGATACATGGATTAATATCCAGTCCCTGGTTTACTTTCTGGTCAAATCCCAATCTTCGTCCCCGGTCAAGACCTAATTTTAGAAAATAAATTATATATATACATACATATATTATATAAAATATATTAATAAAAATTATATACCGAGTACAGGGCGGGTCGGGGGATACACTACCCAGCCCCAGCCCCAGCCTCAGCCTCAGCCTCAACCTCAGTTTGAGTCTACTGGGGGTCGCCGGTCCGAGACCCGTTTTAACAAAATAAATCCCCGTCCCCATAGCTAGGTTACTCATCGGGTCGAGTCAAATCTCCATCGCTAACTTTTATTATAATAATCATATATTTCATGGTCAAACATGTTATAATGTTTATGAAGTATAGAAAATGTCAAATATGCGTAAGCAGCAAGAATTAATGGGACCTGCCAAATCGACACCTCTTTTTGGAAAGTGGTCCATTACAACCCATTTTTCAACGAACACCCACATCATATCTTTAAAATTTAAACAATATTCAAATGTTTATAATATGATTTTTTTATATTAACTTAGATATTCAACCGGTTATACGACCAAGTCGACCACCTACTTTGCTTATAATATAATTTATGTATATAAAAAATAGATTTTTAATTACAATTATATTTAATAAATCAATTATTAAAAAAATTAACAAAAAAAAAAGTGTTGATGAATCGATCTAATTGACATCTTTAAATTTAAATGCTTTCAACAACAATCATCAAATTAGTGGATGCAAGCACTTCTTTACTAAGTGTTTATCTTGTCGACACGAGTATCACATTCACTTATTTTGTCGAGCAACGGTTTCGGATATCAGAATGAATTGTTTGTAAGGATCTCTAATTCAGTAGTGGAAAGTGCTAATCGGGTAAGAGTCTTTCTCCCTCACATATTGGGTAAGAATATTGTTTGTTGCCATGCCTTTTACTGTGTAAGACTTTCGATTCTTGCCATGCCTTTTACTGCATAAGGTAAGTAACCCAATAAACACGGTAAAGATTTGGTAAATGGACATCGAGCGAGGTTCACGGGAAACACCCTTATAAACGTTTATCTGGACACTATGTACATATGCATACAAGTGATTGAAGTTGTTTCTTAGTTTCAATATACATGTACATACTGAACAAAAATGCTTACTATTATTGTCTACATCTCCAAATTCTTGTCCACCACGCTATTTTTTCAAGAAACTTGATCCCGCCCCCCGCCCCCGCCCCCCTTTTCTTCTTCCTGGAAAAAAATGACTATAAAAAGATCGCCCATAAACCCATTAAACCCATCACCACTCCTGCTTCACGAGACACTTTTCGATGAGTGAGTGATCAAAGCCAATTAAAATCATGCACAACCCATTTGCTATATATACAAACAATGGAGAATCCTAATATTTCCATTTTTGGTAAGTTTTACAATCCTATGATCATGAACCCAACTACTGATTTCTTGCTAAACCCAATTTTCTTACATGGGTGTGTTGCTTCCATACAATTTGTGTTCTTGCTTCTCATATTCATCACTTGGTTCTCGAAAAGATTCAGAATCGATCGAACCGTCGTTCCAAAACGAAGYTTTCGGTATTCGTTTTACAAACGAACGCTCTTTTCCTGTCTTGCTCTTTCACTCTTCAATCTTGTTTTGTGTTTCTTGAACAGTTTTTACTGGTACAGAAACGGCTGGACCGATGAAAACATCGTAACCCTTTTGCATGCTGTTCTTGGAACACTTATTTGGTCATTTGTTTCGGTTTATCTTCACACACTTGATTCGAATTCGTCGAAGTACCCACATTCGTTCTAAGAGTTTTCTGGGTGTTTTTCATCTCAGTTTCATGTTATTCCCTTATGGTGGATTATTTTTACCACAAAAGAACCCATAATTCACCTTCTAATATGTTCATTGTGTCTGATTCTGTGTCTAGTTTCATGGGTTTGTTTCTTTGTTTTGTGGGATTATTCCATAAGACCRAAGAAGAAGCTCGAAACGATGATCTTGAAGAACCCCTTTTGAATTCTAGTGGCTCTAGAGTTGGGGATGAGATTGCATCACCTTATGAAAATGCAAGTTTCTTTAGCCTGCTGACATTTTCTTGGATGAGTTCTTTGATTGCAAAAGGCAACAAAAAGCCATTAGAYCTCGAGGACGTGCCTCATCTCGCGGATATAGATAACGTGAGCGGAGTGTTTCCGGTTTTGAGAGATCGAGTCAAGTCATTAAGCAATGGGAATAACCAAATCACTACATTCGGTCTCACGAAAGCTTTATTGTACATCATGTGGAAAGAAGTGGTTATTACAGGATTACTCGTGTTAGTCTATTCGTTGGCTAATTTCGCTGGTCCTTACCTCATCGACTCGTTCGTTCAATACCTTAACGGGCACCAAGATTTCGAACACCAAGGTTATGTTTTGGTGGCTGCATTTGCTGTTTCGAAGATCGTTGGCTCCATCGCGCAACGRCACTGGTATTTTAAGCTCCAACAGGCTGGGATTCGAGCTAGATCCGCTATCGTTGCCATGATTTACCAAAAGGGTTTAACCRTTTCCGGTCATTCCAAGCAAGGGAGCTCAACTGGTGAGATCATAAAYCTCATGGCCGTTGAYGCTGAAAGGATCGGCGACTACGGCTGGTATATGCACGATTTCTGGCTCGTGTTCGTGCAAGTAGGCGTTGGGTTAGCACTTCTATATCGAAATCTCGGGCTTGCCGCAATCGCTGCATTAGTCGCTATGRCTTTTGTTTTGTTAGCCAATCTTCCACTAGGGAATTTACAAGAAAAGCTTYAAGATGAATTGATGAAATCTAAAGATAAGAGGATGAAAGCAACATCTGAAATCTTGAGAAACATGMGGATCCTTAAGCTTCAAGGTTGGGAGATGAAGTTTTTATCTAAAATCATCAAACTTCGCGACGAAGGGGAACGACCGTTGAAGAGATACGTGTATACGTTGTCCGTGAATTCTTTCTTGTTCTGGGGMGCTCCGATTGTTGTAGCTGTGATCACTTTCGCTACTTGTTTGCTCGTGGGCATCCCTCTCGAATCCGGAAAGGTAATTTCTACATTGGCTACGTTTCAGATACTCGAAGAGCCGATTTACAATCTCCCCGACTCGATATCARTGTTTTTCCAAACTAAAGTGTCACTCGATCGCATAGCCACCTTCCTTCGTCTCAACGACATAGATTCTAAAGCTATAAATAAGGTTCCGCGAAGTGGCTCTGATATGGCTGTAGAGATAATTAATGGGAATTTCTCTTGGGATGTAACTTCTCCCAACCCGACACTAAACGATATCAAYATCCGAGTGAATCATGGTTTAAGAGTTGCTGTTTGTGGGACGGTTGGATCAGGAAAATCTAGCTTACTTTCTTGTATTCTAGGAGAAATTTCCAAGATTTCTGGAATTGTAAGAGTATCAGGAACAAAGGCTTATGTAGCTCAATCGCCATGGATACAGAGCGGAAAGATCGAAGAAAACATCTTGTTTGGTAGGAAGATGGATAGAGAAAGGTACGAGAAAGTTCTCGAGGCATGTTCTTTGAAGAAAGATCTTGAAATTCTTTCGTTTGGTGATCAGACAGTYATCGGTGAGTCGGGAATCAACTTGAGCGGTGGTCAGAAGCAAAGAATACAGATTGCACGCGCTCTTTATCAAGATGCCGATATATATCTACTTGATGATCCGTTCAGCGCTGTTGATGCTCATACCGGAAGTCWTCTTTTCAAAGTAAGCGATCCGGTTTTGCTCCTTTAGATTCGATCTACAGCTACGAAAACTAATGTTTCAAAGAATTTCTAGAATGTAGCTGGTTTCTAACTTCTGGCTTTCTGTTTTTCTATCGCAGGAATGCATGTTGAAATTTCTGGTTTCAAAGACAGTGATTTACATCACACATCAAGTGGAGTTCTTACCTTCTGCAGATCTCATTCTGGTAAGCTATCTAAGGGTGCGTTCAGTATACTAGATAAGACAGGACGGAATAGGAATCACTGTTCCATGTTTGACATTACTCTTACGTGGAACAGAGTGGAACAAAGTACCAAGGTGGAACAAGCCTATATTTTACCAATATACCCTCCACAACTTTTGAACAGATGTCATGTCCGGTTCTTTCTTATTAAACATTAAACAACTGTCTTGTTTTGTTCTATCCTAGCTAGGGACTTTTGGTTGTTTGTCTGTAAAGATTAAGGTAAACCGTTGTTCAATTGTTTGTTGTGCTGAATAAATCGTTTGAATGACGAATCAGGTTTTGAGAGAYGGAAGGATTAGACAAGCAGGAAAGTACAATGACATTCTCGATTGCGGAAGTGACTTTATGGGCCTTGTAGGTGCACACAAAGAAGCTTTATCCGCGATCGATTCCATAACGACAAACAGTCCGGAAGGAATAGAAAGTTCTAAGAAGAATTCAAACGATGGCCAAAATGGCGAAACGGATGATATTTCAGGTACGAAAGCGCAGCTAGTTCAAGACGAAGAACGAGAAAAAGGTAGAGTAGGTTTCTCAGTCTACTGGAAATACGTAACCAYGGCTTACGGAGGGGCTCTTGGACCGTTTATAATATTGGCGCAAATTTTGTTCCAAATGTTCGAAATTGGAAGCAATTACTGGATGGCATGGGCATCTCCGGTGTCGGCAAGTGATCCAGCTCGTGTTACAGGCTCAACCCTCATCGCTGTTTACGTAGCTTTAGCAGTTGGATGCGCATTGTGCATTCTCACAAGAGGTTTACTTCTTGCAACTGTTGCATATAAGGCAGCCACTCTTCTCTTCCACAAAATGCACTTAGCCATTTTCCGCTCGCCCATGTCTTTCTTCGACTCTACTCCAAGCAGAAGAATACTAAATAGGGTAAGAAAACGAAAACGTCTTGTCTTGTCTTCTCTTGCCTACTCATTTTAGAATAATGGCAGTAGAAGAATGCTAAATGAGGTAACAGTCTATTAGGACATTTAGACATATTTGGCATCCTATAAAGCAGACTGTTGTTCGTTTCTAACAAAGATTTCTTGATAGGCATCTACGGACCAAAGCGCAGTGGATACGCAAGTTCCTTACCAAGTCGGATCATTTGTTTTCGCTATCGTTCAACTTTTTGGGATAATTGCAGTTATGTCACAAGCTGCTTGGCAGGTGATTCTTTTCTTTGTYCCTGTTGCTGGAATGTGTATCTGGTTCCAGCAATATTACTTGCCTTCGGCAAGAGAAATGGCGCGGCTAGTTGGAGTTTGTAAAGGCCCGGTGATCCAGAATTTTTCCGAAACAATATCTGGATCAACGACCATTAGGAGCTTCGATCAACAAGGCAGATTTAAGRACACGAATCTGAAACTAAACGACGATTTTTCTAGACCAAAGTTTCATACTATGGCTGCGATGGAATGGTTATGCATACGTTTGGATATGCTGTCTTCTGTTACGTTTGCGGCTTTTCTAATTTTCTTGATTTCTATCCCGAAAGGAACTATTGATCCAAGTAAGTCGTTCTTTCTTCTTACATACTGCGTTACGCTTTCGCCCCTCCTCAACGGTGCCAACATTTGCCTCATACAAATGTGCCCAAACCGGCCACCACAGTTTTCTCCCTCTCAAACTTTCCGCGATAAGTGCTACTCCCAACTTTGCTCGGAAAACCTCAATTGGTATTTATCCAAATTAGTTCGACCACTAGTCCACCTAGAGACGGACCCAAAAATTTATTCAAGTGGTGACACAATTTGAGTATAAAAAATATCTAATCTTTTTCACAATATTAGTATAGGTCTGTTGGTTGGTTTCTTGTCCTTACATAGAAGAGACCCATGTTCGAGTCCAGTCTACATATAATTTTAAAAAAACACACAATAAATATATAAAAAACAACAAATTTGACAACTATGGGATTCGAATCAACGGGTTTAATCGCTGGTTTCATTATTATCCGCTGCATCAAGTCACCTAAGCATACTCATCTCTACCACTTCTAACCGTATAACATTCATGACTGACATTACCTCTCACGAAGGTATCGCGGGCGTGGCTGTTACTTACGGGCTTACTTTGAACGGACTACAAGCATGGGTAGTATGGACTCTTACCAACCTCGAAAACAAAATTATTTCGGTTGAACGGATATTTCAGTATTCTTCTATCCCCACTGAACCTCCTCTCGTTATAGAATCAAATAGGCCCGATGATCAATGGCCGTCACATGGAGAAGTCGAAATCCATCATCTACAGGTACTAAACTTGCATAATCGTTTTTTCAGAAGGGTGTCCTAGACTATGCCTGACTAATCCCAACAAACTCAAGAAATTAGGCCTGATAAACTCAGTGGTCACAATTGTTGTGTACACCTGGAATCAAATCCTCGGATGGGATGTTTCACCACATCCCTTAGGGACTCAACCACTACACCACCACCCTTATGGTTTTGCGTAATGGTTTTATACAAGTCAAGTATGTAGCATTATTGAATAGAATGGTTTCTTTGAAAAGGTCCGGTATGCGCCACACATGCCACTTGTTTTACGAGGCCTTACGTGCACTTTTGAGGGGGGAAAGAAAACTGGGATCGTTGGAAGAACTGGTAGCGGGAAGTCGACTTTGATACAAACACTCTTCCGCCTTGTGGAGCCATCGGCTGGAAAGATTCTGCTAGATGGAATTAACATATCCACGATTGGACTTCATGATCTGCGTTCGAGATTGAGCATAATCCCTCAAGATCCAACCATGTTTGAAGGAACTATTAGAAGCAACCTTGATCCTCTTGAAGAGTATACAGATGATAAGATATGGTAGGTAGATAAATTATACAATATGGATTTTGATTCTGTCAAACATCGTATGGTCTTATAGAGGGTGGTCCAAGGAAAACCCCAAAAAAGTTGAAAAACTGAGGAACACCCTGTATGGTATGCACATGTGCATACAAGTAATTGAATATTTCATGGTTTCTATGCACGTGTGCATGTAATGCACATGTGGATACCGGACAAATTACTTACTTGTATACACATGTGCATACCGTACAGATGAACGGTTACTAGATTGTTCCTCAGTTTTTCATTTTTTTTTGCGGTTCCTGAACCTGAACTGACCCTGCTCTTATAATCTACCAATATTCGTTACTTCAGGCTCTTGATAAATGCCAACTTGGAGATGAAGTGAGGAAAAAGGAAGGGAAACTTGATTCATCAGGTCTTTTTACCCCTCCATTACTTGAACCCGAACTCTTGTTCATCGTCTTTACTTTGAACGTTGTTAGAGTCTCAGATCAGCTAGATTTGGACATTTTCTCTCGGATATATGTTTGAATCCCTTCTCCCCTCAGTCCTCAGGGGCTCTTTTGGATAATAATTTAATGGGTTCCGCATATCATAATATGGTATCATAGCCAAAATCTACCATCTGGAACATCTTTAGCCGGGACTCGACACTCTGGGACATCTTTGCCTGCATAGCCTTCGTTGGAGGGGTGTGTTAAGAGTCTCGCATTGGCTAGACTTGGACACTTTCTCTTTAATATATGTTGATATCCCCCCTTCTCTCCTTAAAAGCTCTTTTACAAAGTAACTCTAATGGGGTTTCACATATCTTTATTAAATTTACTAATTAGTTTCATATAAAACATTATAGTTACCGAGAATGGAGAGAACTGGAGTGTGGGTCAACGGCAGTTGGTGTGTCTCGGGCGTGTGCTACTCAAGAAAACCAAAGTCTTAGTACTTGATGAAGCTACTGCATCAGTCGACACAGCGACTGATTGTATGATTCAGCAAACGCTCGGGCAACACTTTAGTGACTCTACTGTGATAATGGTCGCCCATCGTATCACCTCTGTGCTTGATAGCAACGTGGTTTTGGTTTTAGAACTATTAGACTAGGTTATACGTTAATGTAATTATGAATAGTTAGAGGTATCTAAATGTAATTTGTATTATTATATAATGAGATCAATGAGAAGGGGAAAACCCACGATTCACACTCTATCATGGTATCAGAGCGACCAACCTAGCCGGCCCTACCTACTTCCGCCTTTGGATCGCTGCTGTCTTCCCCTTCGCTGCTGTGTCTTCCCCTTCAATCTGCGATCTCCTCTAATCGCAGCCCCCCCTCCTTTCTCAATTTCGATTCTCTCTTCTCTTTTTCACCTTTATTCCGATTCTAATCCTTATGGCCGGCGATAAAATCCAGCCACCCATCATCCAGCCGCTCCACCCTGCGACAACCGTAACCAACATCAAGAATCAGATCCCTATCACTCTCACCACTGATGGCAACACCTACAACTCCTGGGTCGCATTATTTAAAATGCAGTGCACCGTTTGTAGGGTTTTGGATCACATTATCCCGGATGCTACCGCTCCCTCAGAACACGATGAAGAATGGAAGCGTATTGATGCAATCGTGTTGCAGTGGCTTTACAGTACTATATCCACTGATTTACTAACGACGATTCTCAAGGTTGACAACACGGCTGCCAAGGCGTGGTCTGCTCTTGAACGCTCCCTCATTTTCCACATCATGTATGTCGGTTAAAGAAGTCTCTATACGGTCTCAAGCAGGCACCCCGGGCATGGTACCAGCGGTTCACGGATTATGTTGGTACCTTGGGATTTCGACTTAGCTCCAGTGATAATTCACTGTTCATTTTTCATCAGGGACAAACTGTTGCCTACATTCTTCTATATGTGGATGACATCATCTTGGTCACCTCGTCTCCAGCACTGAAAGCCTTCTTCATGACTCACTTGTCTACCGAATTTGCCATGAAAGACTTGGGCCCTTTAT
>NC_037544.1:592854-618737 GCF_001531365.2 Cynara cardunculus var. scolymus
GTTCGAGTCCTGCATGTTCCGTCTCGGCATAACTTTTCAGACATATTTACTAAAGGCCTACCGCGGGTTTTATTTGAGGATTTCCGCTCCAGTCTAAGCTTACRAGATCCTCCACCTTAGACTGAGGAGGTGTATTAGACTAGGTTATACGTTAATGTAATTATGAATAGTTAGAGGTATCTAAATGTAATTTATATTATTATATAATGAGATCAATGAGAAGGGGAAAACCCATGATTCACACTCTATCAAGAACAAGGTTCGTTAAGCAACTTTGTTGGCCCTGACATTCCGCGGTTTTAAGTCTTAATCTGGGTACTTTTCTGTTCCATATGCAGGTCTGATCGATGAATATGATTCTCCAACAAAGTTGCTGGAAGATCAATCATCTTCGTTCGCAAAGCTCGTTGCTGAGTATAGTATCAGATCGAATTCCAGTTTTGAAAACTTAGCAGCAACATAACATTTTGGTGGTAATGGTGAGTGAATAAGCTGTTTGTACCATTAAGCTCGTTACGCTGCAAATAAAAGCCCCTAACCTGACTTAAACTGTGGGTGGGTCTGATTTTCTTCGGCTTGAGGAACTTGGTGCACCATTTGGTTTGTTAGAAGTTGTGTTAAGCTTAAGATGCTATTTTCCATTTGGTCTTATTGAAGTTGTCTGTGGTCTTATGTTGTAAATTAAGCTGTTGTCCAAGCAGAAGAGAGTTGGGTATTGTATTCAAAGGCGAGATCTCTCAAATCGAGAAGAAATCCCAGCCCCAACAAATCACACGTTTTCGTATTCTCTTAAATAGTAATTAACATTCTCATTTGATTCCGCAAGAACCATTATTAGTTTATGGCAAAATGACGTGTGTTTAATCAAAATTAAATAATGAGGGTCGGATTGTATTTTTTATAATTGAAGGACTCCATAAAAATTAAAAATCTGTTGTTACAAATTTCCCTGCCTCCTTTTTGTCTAACAGTAGTTATTACACTTTTTAATTAACAAAAGGACAATTTTACCTTTAGTTAGAGAATTTTTTTTTCCATTTCATAATTAAGGGCATAATGGGAAATTAACCATTTACCTTTGAAAGTGGACAATTATTTTGGGAAAACTGAAACATTAACGTAGACACTTAGGGAGGCGTTTAGTTGGGGGTATCAAGGGGCAAAGACTAAGAATGGCAAGATCAACATTATAACTTACTTTTTACATTTTCAATGTATAATTTAATTGATTTTGATATTAATAAAGGGGTTTTCTAACCCCACCCCCTCCTATCTCTTTTCCCCTACATTTTCTACACCCCCACCTATATAATACATTAAAATAATTAAATTTTATTTATTTTATTTTTCAATTTTAATCCTTTAATACTTTTAGTTTTCATCCTTCAACTTTTTAATTACTTTTCGATTATACCCCTAGATATAAAACATTATAGTTACCGAGAATGGAGAGAACTGGAGTGTGGGTCAACGGCAGTTGGTGTGTCTCGGGCGTGTGCTACTCAAGAAAACCAANCCTTGATATTTTTAGTTTCAACCCTTCAATTTTTTAAATACTTTTTCTATTATATTCTTTACGTTTTTTTTATCCAATATATTATAATTACATATATTAATTAACTTTATATTATTACTAATTAATAAAGTATTAAAAATATGTATTTTTTAAATAATATATTTGTATATGAATTTTTTTTAATATTTATACTTTATATCTTTATAAAAATTTATTATATTTATTTACTTCTTTATTTTTTATTTTATACCCTTATGATATTTATATAATTACAGTTCCATAATTAAATAAAACGATGTTCAATATTTGGTTCATTTTGAAGTTATTGACAAGACGATTACGATGATGTAACTTATTAAAATATAAACATATTTTTAATAGGAATGGCAACGGGCCGGGTATTGGTATCCCTGTCCCCGAAACCGATAGCTAAAACCGTCCTTATAACCGTCCCGAATCCCCCTCAGGGATCTTATCGGGATCCCCATCGGATCCCCGATCCCCGTTGGGGAACCCATTAAGGGTAAAAATTCTCTTTTTCATCGTTGGTTATAACCAAACCCGAACCCGAAAATGATATGGAAAAAATTACAATATGTTAATAAATATATATATATATATATACACATATCGGGCCGGGCCGGTGCCCCCGTCCCCATTAAAATCCCCCGATCCCCGCCCCGTTATTGAAAATACGATTATAATAATATAATTAAATCAAATAATATTCATTATTAGGTTCATTTCAAAAAGATTGACGAGACGATTTTAATGGTGCAATTTGTTAAAATAAAAAGTATATTAATAAATGAGTATGTAAGATGAACAAGATGAAGAAAGGATATGAAAATGCTTCCTAAGAGGTTAAAATTAAATAAATAGCTATAAAAATATAGCTATTTATTTAAATAAATAGCTATAAAAAATTATGTATTTTAATGTGATAATGATGTAAAAATAAATGATATATCATAAATTAAATAAATAGCTATAAAAATATAAATCGTAAATAATAAAAATATTTTTTTCACAGTGTATATAATATATAATAATATAATTAACTCAAAAACTATTCAATATTGGACTCATTTCGAAGGTATTAACGAGACGATTATAATGGTGTAACTTGTTAAAATAAAAATGTATTTTTTAAATATGTTTTAGTTGATGTATGGTTATGTATGTTAATTTAATAAAGGTGCAAAATGAAAAATTTAAAAGTAAAGGGTATAAAGTAAATTAATTAAATAATTATAGGGGTATAAAGTATAATTTAAAATTATAATATTAAATAAATTGATTGAATGTGAGAGGGGTTGAATGTGAGAGGGGTTGAATGTGAGAGGGAGGGGGTGAAAAGGTGACGTAAGGGGGTGGGGATATCAACCCCCTTAATAAATGTACATGAAACAAGACTATGGCACAATCAGCAGATGGAGCGGAAGGCAAAAAAGACTAACTGCTACTGGTTAATGCGAAAGGAATCTTATGGGTTCCTTTTGTTTAAGTAAATAAGAGTCTTTTGTGTCCCCACCCATTTCCTTGCATTCATTTGGCTTAAATTTCCCCGTCAGAGATGTCATCAAGACACGGTCTCTTTGATTACTGCCAAAGTCACACCCACACCCACACCCACACCCACACCCACACCCACACCTAATCTAATAAGGTGTTTCGCCGGAAAAGGGTTTAGAATACCTTCAATGGCATCTTCTTCAACCTCATACAATATTCAAAAGAGCAGCTTTACGTATGATGTGTTTTTGAGTTTTAGAGGTAAAGACACTCGTAGGACATTCGTTGATCATCTCTATTTGGCTCTGCAGCAGAAAAGCATTCACACTTTCAAAGATGACGAGAGAATCGAGAAAGGGAAAAGGATCAGTAGGGAGCTCATTGATGCCATTGAAGACTCAAGATTCTACATTATTGTTTTCTCCAAGAACTATGCATCTTCATCTTGGTGCTTGAACGAGCTTGTAAAGATTATGGAGTGTCAGAAGATGACTCAACATACTGCTTACCCTGTCTTCTATGATGTCGAACCCTCCGAAGTCCGTACACAAAGTGGTGCAGTTGGTGAAGCCTTTGCAAAGCATAAAAAGAAAAAGGCCACTGAGAAATGGAGAGAGGCTCTAAAACAAGCAGCCAATCTTTCTGGGTTTGGGTTGAAGAACACTGCTGATGGGTAATTCCTTCATCATATGTTTCCAATATTCTTTCATTTTGTTTCTTTCTAATCTACGATTGCCCTCCTATGTAAGAGGGTCATCCATGGCATCTCATGTTGTGTTGTCAAGTTTTACCCAATCTTGAGTCTTGTCAATGATTGGACATGGAATATGACTATCTTATATATTGCTTCATGTACATATGTATTTTATATACTTGTATATCTGAAATTAATTGTTCTTGTGGGACTTTGAGCAAGCTAATTGAATCCTTTTAGATATACAGGCATGAAGCTAAATTTATCCAAAAAATTGTTGAAGGGATCTCACTAGAGTTACGCTCCATCAATTTCTGCGTTGATGAAAAACTAATAGGCATGGGGACTCGGATAAGAGATGTTGTTTCATCTTTGGACTTGGAATCTGCTGATGTTCGGATGATAGGAATCAAGGGGATTGGAGGTGGTGGGAAGACAACTTTGGCCAGAGCTGTTTTTGATCAAATCTCCATTTGTTTCCAAGGTAAAAGCTTTGTTGAGAATGTTAGGGAAGTCTCAAAAGCCTCGTTGTTTGGTTTGAAGTTGTTGCAAAAGCAAGTCCTTTCAGATGTTTTAAATGATCAAGGCATCACCATAAGTAATGTCTTTGAAGGAAAAAACATGATGAAAAAGGTGATGTGTGGTAGAAAGGTTCTTCTTGTTCTAGATGATGTGGATCATATAGACCAACTTGATGCGTTAGCTGGTGAGCCTAAATGGTTTAAGCCGGGAAGTAGAATTATCATTACAACAAGAGATGAACAAGTGTTGGTAGCACGTGTGAACTTGATTCGTGATATCAATTTGTTATCGAATAGGGAGGCAATTTGCCTCTTGAGTAGGTATGCATTTGGACGAGAGATTCCAATTCAAGGGTATGAAGAGCTATCAGGACAGGTTGTACGTTATGCTGCTGGTCTTCCCTTAACAATAAGAGTGTTGGGTTCGTTTCTATGCGGTAAAAACGAGCTTGAATGGAAAGATGCCCTAGAAAGACTAAAAACAATTCCTTTGAAGGAAACTTTGGAAAAATTGAAATTAAGCTATATCAGTCTAGAAGAGGATTACAAGGAAATATTTCTAGATGCTGCATGCATACTGAAAGATTGGGGGAAAGACGAAGCAATCCGAGTGCTTGAAAGCTGTGGATTTCATGCTAGAAATGGTTTAAAAGTTCTTGAGCAAAAATCTCTCATAACTATTTTTAAATCTGGACGCTTGGGGATGCATGATCATATAGAAGAAATGGGCCGGAATATTGTTCGTTGTTTGCACCCTGATGAGCCTTACAGACATAGCCGATTGTGGATTGACGAGGAAATTAAAGATGTGCTGGCTAATGATTTGGTAAGGATCAATCTATTTTATTGTAAGGTTGAGAACAATAAGGGGCCATTTACCAACGCTAGGCAAATGCTAGCTTACTGTGTAAGAGTCACCACCCTCAAACCCTTAACAGGTGAGCATGACAGGGACCAAGAATATTATCCAGTACGGTGAGGGTGGTGACTTTTGCTCGGGTAGCGCCTACAGGATAAGAGATGATTACCAACAATCACTATATGCCATGTGGATAACCGAGAATCTTACTTGGTATTGTAAGTGAGGGTAGCAACTCTGACCCGGTTGGCGTCGGTAAACGGCTCCTAACACATTTCCATTTGTTATGACCGATTTCCTGGTTACCGCTTTTGGATTCCAGGGAACTAATGAAGAAACAAAATGTATAAAACTGAAGTTGGGGCAACTTGATCCAGAATTTGTTATGAAAGGCCTTGGAAACATGAAGAAACTTAGATTCCTTCACATGTCTTCTCATGCCGATGAACGTAGCAGTTGGGAGTTTGATGAAGTTAGCCAATATTTTCCAAATGCTTTACGATATCTGAGTTGGGGCTATTACCCTTTTTGCTCTTTACCCAACACATTTCAAGCTAACATTCTTGTTACACTTGAATTGCGTCACAACAAAATTGTACAACTTTGGAAAGGGGAAGAAAGAAAGGTAAAATTTTGCATGATTCACTATATATAATGTTATACATATACTTGTTTGTTACAACACTTACATTCCTTTTTGTTTCTTTTCTTACTGAAAGGTTCTTCACAAGCTCAGATTCCTTGATCTCAGTTATTCGAAGTTAAAAACCTTCGACCTTGGGCTGACTCCAAATCTCGAGACTTTAATTCTTGATCATTGTGAGAATTTGATAGAAATTCACATTTCCATCCCGTGTTTAAAGCTCATATCCTTCAAAGTCACTTTCTCTAAGCTGAGAACCCTTAATCTTAGGCCGACTCCGAATCTCAAGACATTATATGTTAAGAAAGCGACTGATTCTCTACAACTTCACATGCCTGTTGAATGTCTAAAGCTCAAATACATCTACCTTCGGCGTGTAAAGTGGATGACCCCTGACCTGCGACATACTCCAAATCTTGAGACATTAAAGCTTGTGGATTGTGTTGATTTGGTAGAACTTCTCATGCCTGTTGAATGTCCAAAGCTCATATCCCTCGAACTCACTCATTTTGAGTTGAGAACCCTTGATCTTGGGCTGATTCCGAATCTCAAGACATTATATGTTCAAAAATGGAATGATTTTGTAGAGCTTAACATTCCTGTTGAATGTCTAAAGCTCGAATACCTCAACCTCCGATGCGTAAAGTGGATGACCCTTGACCTAGGACGAACTCCAAATCTCAAGACATTAGAACTTGTAAATTGTGTTGATTTGGTAGAACTTCACATGCCCGTTGAACGTCCAAAGCTCATATCCCTTGAACTCACTCATTCTAAGTTGAGGACCCTTGATCTTAGGCGAATTCCGAATCTTGAGAAGCTAAGTCTCAGAAGATGTCATGATTTGGTTGAACTTCAAATGCCCATTGAATGTCTAAATCTCATAACCCTTGATCTTAGTCATTCAAAGGTGAGGACACTTGATTTGGGGCCGACTCCAAATCTCAAGAATTTATATCTTAGAAACTGTTATCATTTGGTAGAACTTCATGTTCCTGTTGGGGGTCTAAAAAATCTTTCCATCTTAGGATTAAGTGGTTGTTTTGGTTTTACTAGTTTTGACTATACGAAAAAATTTAGATGTTTTAAGTTTGGATATCTTGAGGTTGGTTCCTTAGCGGAGTTCCATCTGAGGGCAGAGCTCCTAGATATATGCCCGTTGCACTCCAAATGTACTTTTCCGAAGTTTCAATTTACATGTTTCTTTGAAGAAGTTGTACCCTCATTGATTGGAAATCCAGAGAATACATCTATAGGCCTTCGTGCTTGCGCAAACCTTATTAGTTTATCTCGACGCATTTGTGGTTTACAATGTGTCACAAAGCTTACACTCGAGTTTAGCATTCAAGAGGCGCCCAAGTACCTTGACCGGATAGAGTGTCTAGAGAAGCTAAGTTTATCGTTTACAGATATTAAACATCTTCCAGACAGCATTTGTATGTTGAGACATCTGAAAATTCTTAGACTTGAAGATTGTAAGCTTCTTGAGAAGTTATCAGAGGATCTTGGCCAATTAGAATGTTTAGAGGTTCTATGGCTACAGGGGTGTACAAGTTTACAAGGTATTCCGAACAACATCTGTAATATGAAACGTCTAGAATATCTTAATCTCAATGGTTGTATTCTAGTTGAGAATCTTCCTGAGGAACTTGGATGTATAGAATGCTTACAAGACTTAGACATAGAAGGTACAAGCGTACGTCATCTTCCGTTTAGCATTGTTCTGTTGGAAGGTCTGCATATTAAGGGGTCTACATTGCTTCACCAGTCATGTACTTTTTCACGCGATAGAGAAGAATCAGTCTACGACACGTTCTACCACAGAGGCACCCAAAGCAAGAGTCTCCTCCGTGACCCTGATCTTTGGCTTCGAAGAACGACTATAGAGGTACTTTCTCCATTTTTCTATTTATCATCTTACTATGTTTTCAATTTTTAAATTGACTAGTTGGATACAAACGCAATGCGGCGGGATGCCAATTTTTTTTGTAAATCCAAGGTATGAAGTTTATGATCATTATAAACTTCAAATTTATAACGGTTGACTCACCAGAGATTTGGAAAGAAAATTGCCAGATCAATGAATTTCCAAACACACATCAATTGTTATTCTTAGAGTGTTTAATAATGGTTTTCACTTGATGCAACTCATGATTAACAAAAAAAACCAAAATTTATGTTTAAACAAAATGGAGATATGATCATCTATAATAATATAAATCGATACATACGGAGTATGATAAGATACCACTTGAAGCATCCATATGTAGACATGTTCTGTAAGAAATGTCTTATGATTATAATAGATACATACCAAGCGTAGTTGTAAAAAAATGTGCAATAATAAGTAGTTAATCGCGTAAAAATTCTTGATACATTACATTTGATGTGTAGATGATTGAATTTTTTGGCAGACTTTACTAATACCTTTGTATTTTCACGTCCTTGATAACGCCACATATTGTCTGTGCGAGAATACTGATTCTGGAAGATACACACCTACATTAGGAATGGTCTGTCCTTGAGCTTTATTGATTGTCATAGAAAAGCTAAGCCGGACTGGAAATTGTTTTCTCTTCAATTTGAAGGGAACATGTTATCTTCAGATGGACAAAGAGGAATTCTCGACAAAATCTTTTTTGCCAAAAATAATAATTATATTTATAAAACTTGAGTATAAACACGAGAAGAATGTTATATACATAGGGTCGGGTTTAGGGAGAAAGTTGCGGAAAAAAAAATGAAAAACTAGGGAACACCCTTATAACCATTCATCTGAGAAGTATCCACATGTACATAACATGCATAGAAACCAGGAAACATCTTCAATTACTTGTATGCATATTTGCATACAGATGAATGGTTAATTATTAGGGTCTGTTTCTTTTTGGTGTGCATAGGCTCATGCATTTTGCTTCTAAAGTGTTGTATTCATATCATAGCAGCTTGATGCTTGTTTCTGAAAGACGTTTACGGGAGGTGAACTACTAGTTTCCATTGGCAGAGATGAGAACAACTACACGTGGCTTGGGGGCGATGGTTGAATTTGAGAATTCGTCATGGAATGATGCATATCGATCTAAAGAGAACGAGAGGTTAAAACTTAAAGATTCTTTCTGATCCACACCCACAAAATCTTGAAAGACGCCTGCAGTTCGGCTCATAGAACTAGAAATCTAAATTCATCTCAAGTTGGGTGCAAATGGATGCTGGTTCATATTTCTTGTATTGTGGTCACACAGAAGGCGTAACTGTGTTTGTCGCAGTCGGACTACAAAGCGTAGTATGTAGAATTTTGAAAACAATAAGTAAATTTGAATTATACCCATTAATGGTAGCTTTAGGATCTTCATATGTCTAAAGTGTTATGAATTGATTTGGCCAAAAAGGCCAACTCATTTTGCAGCCCAGAGAGGCTTTCCCTTTGATAAAAAAAAAAATCAGTGTTTTTCTGCGTTTGACATACTCCCACTGTTGTATAAATGTGTTTAGCTGGTGGTTCAATTTGTTTCACATCACTAACATACTTTTGCAACAAAAAGAAAACCGTCATTAAAATTATCTCACAAATTCTGTGTACTACAACAAAACTGGGTTTATAGGACGCCTTCAATCTCTAAGCGTCCCAATACACCGCTTTATAGAACTTAATATATATGATCAAAATATAAAGCGCCCTATCTAAAGGCGTTGTAATAAGTTTATATGACGCTTTTGGGCGTCTTAACAGGTTTTTAGGACGTTTTTAGTACAGAGCGTCGCATTAGCAACTTTATAGGACATTTTTTAAAAAGTGTCCTATAATTAAATTTTTTTTATAAGACACTTGTTTTTATAGGACAGTTTTTCAGATGGTATTGTATAAAGTTGTTAATGGGACGCTTTTATACTAAAAGTGTCCTAAAAAACTTATACGGCGTTAAAAAACGTCATATAAACTTATTACAATGTTTTTAGATAGGACACTTTATGTTTTGGTCCTATAAACTAAATCCTATAAAGAGGTCTGTTTGGACGCTTAGAAATTGGGAGCGTCCTATAAACCCGAGTTTGTTGTAGTGGTGGTTGATTGACGAGGGCCTTGGTGTGGAGGACCAGGCCTTGGTAGTCTGTTTTAGTCCCATGATTAGCCGATTTGAAGCTTAAACGAGGAGCACGCCCTGGGTAGATAGATGTTTACCAAAATGTTTGGATCAGATATGATTGAAAATTTCAAAATCCAATTTGGATCGGTCGGTTCTCGGATGCAGGCCCGTTTCTAATATTTTTAGGCCCTGGGCGAACATAAAAACAGGCTTCCACTGCAAGAAATAAGGCTTTTAGCAACGACTTTTGTTGTCTCTAAAAGTTCGTTTATCATTAGAAAGAGTATATAACAACAACATGTCATCGCTATAACTTATGAAACATGTCATCGTTAAAAGACTCATCGTCAAAGCTCACTTTTCTTGTAGTGACATTCGGTAATAAATTTTTTCATTAGAATAAAATTGAGTACAAGAAATACTAATAATTTATTGAGTAAAAAAATCTTATTTATCTATATTATAGATATATAAGAGAGTACTTAAATGTACGTACTTCTTATTATGTAATTTTAAACCAAGAGTATAGAAACTATGTTTGATAATTTTTTATAAAAAGTAAGATTTTTTTTTATAGAAACTATGTGTTATTTTGATACAAAAAAAGATTTCGTGTTAATGAAATAATCATGAGGTCAATGAGAGATCAATAATAAAGAAGATTATCAAGGTTTTCTAGACAAGTAGACAAATGAAGATTAATAAGAATATGAAAGAAAAGATGATCCATTGAGATCTAGTAAAAATAAATAATGAATTAAACATATAATATGCAAGTTCAACAAATGAATGTTTGAGCACTTAAATAGAATCTTGTGGTGTGGTGGAATCTCAATGAAAGATACATAAGTCAAACAATTGATGAAAATATTTAAATTCTACTTTCCTTCTTTTTTTGCTCAACTAAAATAAGATGTTAATATTAAAAGTTTATGGAACATAACATATATAAGAGACATTACTAAATACATCTGTTAATCACAAAATCATGAAACACGTCATAAACCATAAGAACAATAGATTAATTGTAAAAAAAGTAAAATATTTTATGTAGAAGCAAAAATAGATAACAATAGTCAACAAAAACAATTAGAAGAATATAACCAAATATCAATAGTCAATAAAAATAGAAATTGATAAAAATATCTAACAAAAATATATAGCAATATCAAGCACATGATCTTAACGTTGAATTGGTGAAACACGAAAATGGTCAAGTATATAGAGATAGCAATAGCCAATATCATTGGACCTTGTTGGAGATAAAAAAAAATTATAGGGACAATAAACAATAGCATATAATGAATGATCAATTAATTTTTTTTTCTTCTTCAATGTAATTAGTTGATATATTTTTGGGCCCTTATTATCTACTAAATTATTTTTGTTTCTTATTATATGCTACAATTTTTTGGTTTTTTTAATTTATTAAATTATTTTAGACTACTATATATTTTAAGGGGAAAATTTGGGCCCCTTATATTTTTGGGCCCTGGGTGTGCGCCCGTGCCGCCCTCCCCCAAGGACGGCCCAGTCGGATGGCAGTCTAGAACCGTTCAAAACCAAAACCAATCATTATCCAATTAATCATCAAATTCTCTATCCAACCATTATCCAATTATTTTATTTTCAAATTGCTTAAATCGGAATTTGTTTTATGCGAGACTTTGAATTTTTAACTTCCCTTATATTAGTTTTAACACATATTAAAAGTGATTAATTAGTATCGTTGTTAGAGAATTAGATTGAATTAACATACTTGATGGATTTAATCCAATAGGAATATCCAATGGATGATATGGAACCAAACCGATCCAACCATCCATTGGATCGGATCAGATCAATTATCCAATGTTAATCAGATCAAATCGATTGACAAAATCCAACATTAATGAATGATTGGATCGGTTCAATTCCCCTTCACATCCAATAAATATCAACCGATTATCAGACCAATGATTTACTATAATTATTTATGAGGTGATTTTGGTGGTCAATGGTCTCTTTAATTTATAGTCTTTAAATATAAAAATGGAAAAAAAAAAAAAAAAAAAGAGAGAAAACGTCAAATATGCGTAAGGAACAAGAAAAATAGTGGGAAATGGGAATGGAATTTCCTCTAAATCGACAAAAATCCATCTTATCCTGTAATCCCCCTTTTTCCAAAAAGTAGTCCCCATGTTTCCACAAATATAAATGTTTTTTATTAACGGTATCGTAGTCTTTGACCTCTTAAAAGATAAGAGATTTAAACCTCATTAAAAGTGAGAATGGTGTGTAAGTTTATTTGTTGCATTTGTCGTATATAAATATTATATGCTTCAAAAAAAAATACATATGGCTTTTTGTAGGTGTGTGTTTGTTTAAAAAATAAATATTTATTTATTCGTTTATGATATTTTATAGGTACCGGACGAGATATATAAAATGAGTTCGATATATATGGAAATCTTAAATATATTGCTTGAATTCTAAAATACTAATAATTAATATAAAACCATGTTTTCGAGTATTTGTGGACGTAAAATCAATCAATAATGTATGAAATAATAAGTGTAGTTTTGAAATTATTGATATAAGTTGGATTGTCTCATATGGTTGATAATTTCAATTATTAATCATTAGAAAATGAATGATAGTTTTAGGGGCTGTTTGACAGTTGCTGAATGGTTTTGTACAGAATCATTAAGTGGTCAGAATAATTAAGAGGCTCTCATGATATTGTGTAAAATGAAATATAATTGTTTACGATGAAATTAGGGCTCTTGACGGTTAAGGGAGGCCCAAGATACAAAATCATTCAGAGGGTTTTAGAATCATTAAGAGACATTTTTTTTGTCAAACAAGATTCACCTCTTAATGATTCAGAGATTACTTCTTAATGGAACTATTAAGAGGTAAACAAATAACCCCTTAGATTTTGATGCTAGATAAAAAAAAACTTACTCAAAACAATAAAAAATACTATAAAATGAACGACAAATTAAAAAATATATATATATATATATATTTTTTGTTTACTGTCTTTTTCTGAACAACTACTATATACAATAAAAATTTAGGCCCATGTTTTTTGTGGACCTTGGGTGTGTGCCCGACCCTCCCTCCCCTAGGGACAGCCCTGGCAACATAGAGGATCAAACGAGAACATGGTCAAAATAAAAGAATATGAGAACAGTTAAATCACATGTGATTAGGGAAAACGGTCAACACATGCATGGATGACTTGGCCCACGACCTATGTCATGTGTAACCACATGTGATTTTACACATGAGTTAGTGTAAAATCACATGTGATTTGACTGTTTTCACATTCTCTTATTTGATCACTCTTCTCATTTGAAAAATATAAATTGTTATATTTTATTTGAGCAAAAGGTCAATTACTATACCGACAACCTCGACAGTACGGAACAACATGTGATGGGGCATTTCAAAGCTGATATAGCAATTGAGGCTAGCGGAAAAGTTTCAAACACACCTCTCGCATGATTCAAACTTCTAAACGTGAGAAACACTTTTCTTCGATCCCCAGTTTTGCTTATTTTCATGAAAAAAAAAACAAGAATTGTTGATTAACATTTAAAAATCAGTGTCAAATTTTCTTTTAAAAATAAATTAATTAGATAAACGGTGATCGAATAATTGATATTTGCTCGTCATGACCCCAGTTTCATTAATGACAAGGCCACGACGTCGGTCAACTAATTAATAATCAAAGACTGAAACAGTTAGTCAAATCTTTGATGAGATCCACACAATACTGTTTCATTAACCAAAGCAGATATTATAATAGAACCTGCATACAAATAAAATCTCTAATAGATTTTTTAAAATTTCTTTAAAATGGAGAATTAGAAATCTAAATTTTTAAAAATACTGTATCTTCAATTCCAATAGGTAATTCATGTAAGAGATTACAACATTGATTATATTATTAAAATATTTTATATATTTAATAATATATTATTTATTTATCATAAACATTTCATTTCAAAAAAATTTATTGGTAAGAATGCAACAAAAATATATTTTTTCCTTTCTACTTTTTCCATTTTAAACAAAAAAACTTGCTGAGAATCAATGAGTAGATATATGATATATATATATATATATATATATATATATATTTTTTTTTTCTTCTCATATATTATAACAAAATACACATAAAATTTTGTAACAGTTCAATAACATACATATATATATATATATATGTATATATATATATGTATATATATAGAGAGAGAGTTTACTTTACAAATCACGTTATTTGTAGAAAATCGTATAAACCTCATTCAACCAATTATAATTTTTTATTTTTTTTATTTTTTTGTACTTGTGAAATGTTGGTTAATCATTTTTATTGTGTAGAGTGTTAATTATGGATATTATTATCCTAATTATATTAATTTTAGAGAAATACATGAAACAGTTTCATTAAAATTTCATAAGTTAATAATGAAATAATTTCATAACCATAAATGAAACAACTTCATAAAAAAATATTATATGAAACAATTTCATAAGATCAAACAATTTCATGAAATTTTTTCATAAGATTAAACAATAAAATCGACGGATGAGAGTTGTTTGCACGATTTGTACAAATATGGGAGGTTTGCATTTGATCAGATCGCTCATCACCAGTTTCATCGCGCTGAACCAAAGTCATCCACCATTCGTTATAGAAATCTGCTATCCGAAAATCACACGTTTTATTCATATTTAATCAATGAAATGTAGACAAATCAAATTTTTATATATTTTAAATTTATTTTATTAAACTTTACATTCTCGCTGCGATAATGTTTATTCATGTCATTAGTGGACACGAAAATTTGAGACAAGTGACCATTCTTTTTGTAATGACTTATGAAACTTTCTACTAAAGGGACAACGAAAGCTGTTATTTTGGAGGCCACAACTGCAAATGATGACATCCTGAACTCCATCGATACAGAAAAGAAAAATTTCCAATCGATCGAGAGAAGTAGTAGTCACTCTAAAAGCGATTTCGAAAGAAAATAGACGTTTGAAAGGCTTTTCAAAGAAATTTAATCGAGAACGGAAATCAAACAACGATGATTGTTAACAGACTTGTAACGTCCCACGTGCCTAAGGATCTCTGCTAAAGATTTTATTTTAGAGGTGTGTAATTTGCAAGTTTCAGTCTGTATTTAGTTTTACTAACAATGAGTGTCTGGATCTGCTTGTGTGCATCTCAACTGGTTCTTTGAACCCTGGAAAACAATCGAAAATATTCCCAATAATCAACCTTGGAGTTGCAAAACTCGAACTTGTGACTTTTTTGATTTATCGACAACGAGTTTCTCTCACATTTTTTAGATTATATTTTTGGTTTAATAATATAATTTTATTAAGATAATAACTAAGTGTTATGTTATAATTCAATAATTATCCTAATTATATTTTAGATTTTATATTTAGAATAAGAATTTTATTTTGAATTTGATTCTATTTATCTACAGTTAGTTACACGAATTCAAACATGGAGCTTAATAAGTTGTATTTATGTACAATTTACTTGTAATATTGAATTTTAAATAATATACATCAATAATCAGTATTTCATACATATAAAATATGTTTAAAATTTTTTATTAAATATTTTATAATACAGTATAATTATATGTTTTAGGAAAATGTTTGAAAACATATGACGTCATATTGAAACATGACGCAAATAATAATGTTTGAATACAATGCACTTCTATAGTTCAAAATTGTAATGTTTTTTTTTCCACAATGGCATTGAATATTATTTAGACCATCTCTGACCCATATATTATTATTTATATTATTTTAATAAAAAATAATATAAAAATAAATTATTCTTTAATTCATTAAAATATATATTTTTATATTAAAATAGAATATTCTAATTAATATTATGTATATTTTAATAAAACCTTTATATTTATATAAATTTTTATTTATTGTAATAATAACTTGGTAAATTACATTATTATACTATTTTAATCAAATTAAATTGTTCATAATTAATTATAAATTAAATTCTCTAAAACAAAAATTCCAATAAATTCCAAGAGTTACATTAAACAAACATMTGAAATAAAAATGCATCAAGGCTGAAAAATCGGTCTATTTTGAASGCTGTTCGGTTTTAAGTCGTCTTCCTTTGCTACTTCTTCAGGATCTGTTGTTAATCCCCTCGTTTATCTTCCTTTTGGTTTGTTGCTTTGTTGCTTTGTTTGCTGTTTATTTTAACAGTATTCCACCAATAAGAGCTACTAATAATAAATAATTGCCTTTTCGCTATTCAAAAAAAAAAAAAAAAAAATTTCGCTGTTCAAAAAATAATAATAATAAATAATTATGAGAGAGAGAAGTAATATTTTATTGAATGTACTAAATATTTTAACAATATAGTTAATATTAAAATTGTTAAATAAAATAGCTGTTGGAGTTGAATGTATCATTTTTAGAATTTTTGACTGTTAATACTTTATCTTAGAGAAAATATAACATAATAACTGGAGATGGTTTAAAACTCCATATTTAAGAGAGATCACATAGAAGACATTGAMATTAAAATTACACTAGAAGGGTATTCACATAATGCAGCAAGATACATTTTGATTTTAATATTTTATTTTATTCTTTATCTTAATAGATGTTATAATATGGTCTTATGTGATTTTGAAAAAACGATGATGTTTTTATTTTTGAATAAAATAATAAATTGAAGATATCATAAAAATTTGATAAAAATATATCAATATTAGTATCAAATTAACAATTTAGGTTCAATAATGAAGTAATTTATATTTGATTTAATAATACAATTTTCTTATAAACAAAAATAAATAATTATCTATTAGAACTCGATAATTATCTTAATTATATTTAGAATTTTTATATTTTAAAGTGAAATGTTTATCCTCTATTTGATTATGTTTATCTGTAGTTAGTTACACAAATTCAAACATAAAACTTTAATAAATGTACTTATGCATAATTTACTTATAATCTTAAATTTTAAGTAATATGCATCAATATACAGTACTTCATACATAAAAAATAATTTTTAAATTTTTTTTATCAAATTAATTATAATACAGTATAGATATTTATTTTATTAAATATATTAAGTATTTTAAAAATATAATTAATRATAGAATTGTTAAAATACAGCCACCACATTTCCTTTTTGAATTGATATCTCATTATAAATCCGGGAGAAAGTGGGATTCTTTATTGTTATCTTTTAGCAGAAAATCATCAAACGAATCTTTCGGAAAACAAAAGTTAAGTATGGAATTGGCCACCATCGCACTTTGTTTATAGTGTTGTTGTCTCCGTCTCGCGATTCTTGGCAACCACGCTAGTTTTCAAGAAACCAACTTTGACTTCCTCCCCCTAAAAAACGACTATAAAACCCACTCAATAAACCCTCATCACTCCTATTTAGAGTTGGTGAGTGGTGACGCCAATAAAATTGAGAAACAAATAGCACACATTTGCAACACAAAACCATGAACAATCATAACAATGGTTCGAGTTTTGGTATGTCTTACGATTCTGTGATGAACCAATTCTGGATGAACCCAATTTTCTTACATGGTTTTGTTGCTTCCATACAATTTGTGTTCTTGCTTCTCATATTGATTTCTTGGCTATGTAGAAGATTCAAGATTGATCCAATTGTGGTTTCAAAACAGGGTTTTGGGTATTCGTTATACAAACAAACTCTGTTTTCATGTCTTGTTCTTTCACTCTTCAATCTTGTTTTGTGTTTCTTGAATAATTTCTATTGGTACAGAAATGGCTGGACCGATGAAAAGATTGTGACCCTTTTGTRTGCTGTTCTTGGAACACTTACTTGGGTTCTTGTTTCTGTTTATCTTCACACACTTGATTCGAATTCGTCGACTTTGAAGTACCCATTGGTCTTAAGGATTTGGTGGGTGTTTTTCTTTTCGGTTTCTTGTTACTCCCTTATGGTGGATTATKTTTACTACAAAAAGACCCATGATTCACTTTCTATGTTCTTTGTGTCTGATTCTGTGTCTAGTTTCATGGGTTTGTTTCTTTGTTTTGTGGGGTTATTCCATAAGACCCATGAAGAAGCTCGGAATCATAATCTTGAAGAACCCCTTTTGAATTCTAGTGGGTCTAGAGCTAGGGGTGAGATAGCATCAACTTATGAAAATGCAAGTTTCTTTAGCTTGCTGACATTTTCTTGGATGAGTTCTGTAATTGCAAAAGGGAACAAAAAGCCATTAGATCTTGAGGATGTGCCGCAGCTCGCGGATATCGATAGCGTGAGAGGAGTTTTTCCCGTTTTGAGAGAGAAAGTTGAGTCMTTTAGTAATGAGAACAATCAAATMACTACTTTCGGGCTCACGAAAGCTTTGTTCTACATCGTGTGGAAGGAAGTGGTGATCACAGGATTTCTGGGGTTGGCATCTTCGTTATGTGGTTTTGTTGGTCCATACCTCATAGACGCGTTTGTTCAGTAYTTGAACGGTCGCAGAGATTTTGATAACCAAGGTCTTGTTTTGGTGGCTGCATTCACCATTTCGAAAATTGTTGGGTGTTTCACWMAAAGACATTGGTATTTTAAGCTCCAACAAGCGGGGATTAGAGCCAGGTCTGCTATCGTTGCTATGATTTACCAGAAGGGTTTAACCATTTCCGGCCAGTCGAAGCTAGGGAACTCGAGTGGTGAGATCATTAACTTCATGGCCGTTGATGCTGAAAGAGTTGRMGATTATGCTTGGTATATGCATGATTTTTGGCTCGTGTTTGTCCAAGTAGGCGTGGCGTTAGCACTTCTATATCGGAATCTTGGGCTTGCAGCAGTTGCTTCGTTAGTCGCTACGATTTTGGTTTTGTTAGCCAATCTTCCACTTGGGAATTTACAAGAAAAGCTTCAAGATGACTTGATGAAATCTAAGGATAAAAGGATGAAAGCAACATCCGAAATCTTGAGAAACATGAGGATTCTTAAGCTGCAGGGTTGGGAGATGAAGTTTTTGTYGAAAATTATCAAGCTCCGCGATGAAGAGGAAGGTGCACTGAAAAAATWCATGTACACCTTGTCCATGACCTCTTTTTTGTTCTGGGGTGCCCCGATTGTTGTGGCCGTGGTCACTTTCGCTACATGTTTGTTTGCCGGCATCCCTCTTGAATCAGGAAAGGTACTTTCCGCACTGGCAACGTTTAAAATACTTCAAGAGCCGATTTACAATCTTCCAGACTCGATATCAGTGTTTTTCCAAACAAAAGTCTCACTTGAGCGCATAGCCACATTCCTTCGTCTCAACGACATAGATTCTAATGCTATAGATAAGGTTCCACGAGGTGGCTCTGATACGGCTATAGAGATAATCAATGGGAATTTCTCTTGGGATGTAACTTCTCCTAARCCGACACTAAACGACATCAACATTCGAGTGAATCATGGGATGAGAGTTGCTGTTTGTGGCACTGTTGGATCAGGAAAGTCGAGCTTACTTTCTTGTATCCTRGGAGAAGTTTCCAAGATTTCCGGAAGTGTGAAAGTAGCAGGAACAAAGGCTTATGTAGCTCAATCGCCATGGATACAGAGTGGAAARATCGAAGATAATATCTTGTTTGGTAGGGAGATGGACAGAGAAAGATACGAGAAAGTTCTCGAGGCATGTTCTTTGAAGAMAGATCTTGAAATTCTGTCGTTCGGTGATCAGACAGTTATTGGTGAGAGGGGAATCAACTTGAGTGGTGGTCAGAAGCAAAGAATACAGATTGCACGGGCTCTTTATCAAGATGCCGATATATATCTTTTTGATGATCCATTCAGCGCGGTTGATGCTCATACGGGAAGTCATCTTTTTAAAGTAAGTGATCTGATTTTGCTCCTTTAGAGTCTATCTAACACTATCAATGCTTCAAAGAAAATCTTGAATGTGGCTTCAATTAAYGGTCGGTTCTCTGTTTTTCTATTACAGGAATGCATGTTGCAGTTCCTTGTTTCGAAGACGGTGATTTACATCACACATCAAGTAGAGTTCTTACCTGCTGCAGATCTCATCCTGGTGAGCTATAGCGCTGTTGGTTGGTTTTCCATTAAATCTTGTATGGATAAAACTGTTTGTGTGGAACACTCTAGATAGGGAGCATGCTTTTTAATTGGGAGAGCAGGTTTGGAGAAAACTTGATTTTCTGCATTAAGCTTTCCCTAGAAGCTTACTGAATAAGCCATTTTCTATATCATTAAGTCACTATTAGACAGTCATATATAGTATACCGAATAAGTTGCGAGCCCCATTAAGCTCATTAAGCTGCTTCAAAACGGTCCCTAAGTCAGTGTAAAGATTAGGTTGTGCATGGATTAAGCTAAACTATTGTTTGTTTGTTGTGCTGAATATATTGTCTGAATGATATGACAATCAGGTTTTGAGAGATGGAAGGATTACACAAGCCGGAAGGTACAACGACATCCTCAATTCCGGAAGTGACTTTATGGAACTTGTAGGTGCACACAAAGAAGCTTTATCAGCGATTGATTCCATAGGGACAAATGTGGAGGAAAGAATAGCGAGTTCTAAAGAGAATACAAACGATAACCAAAATGGTAAAACAGACGATATTTCAAGTACCAAAGCGCAGTTGGTTCAAGAAGAAGAACGAGAAAAAGGAAGAGTGGGTTTTTCAGTCTACTGGAAATACGTAACTACTGCTTTCGGAGGGGCTCTTGCACCATTCATAATATTGGCACAAATTGTCTTCCAAATACTTCAAATCGGAAGCAMTTACTGGATGGCATGGGCATCTCCGGTGTCGGCAAGTGATCCAGCCCCGGTTACAGGCTCGACCCTCATCATCGTTTATGTAGCTTTAGCSGTTGGATGTGCATTGTGCATACTTACAAGAGGCTTGCTTCTTGCAACTGTYGCATATAAGGCTGCTACTATTCTCTTCCACAGGATGCACTTGTCTATTTTCCGTTCACCCATGTCTTTCTTCGACTCTACTCCGAGYGGGAGAATACTAAATAGGGTATACTAACGTCCCTCTCTTTTCATGCCTATGCATTTTACAATATCGGTATTCCTGTTCATTTATCAAAAAGATTTCTTGATAGGCATCTGCATTACAATTTTAGGCGCCCTGTAAAATCAATTTTGTTGCAGTGCTGTTAGGACATTTAGACGTATTTGGCATCTTATCAAGCAGATTTTGTTGTTGCGTATGGTGTTCATTTCTAACAAAGATTTCTTGATAGGCATCTACGGACCAAAGTGCAGTCGACATGCAAATTCCTTACCAAGTTGGATCGTTTGTATTCGCTATCATTCAACTTCTCGGGATCGTTGCAGTTATGTCGCAGGCTGCTTGGCAGGTGATCATTTTGTTTGTTCCCGTCGGTGGAATGTGCATCTGGTTACAGCAATATTACTTGCCTTCKGCAAGAGAAATGGCACGGCTAGCTGGAGTTTGTAAAGGTCCAGTGATCCAGAATTTTTCTGAAACAATATCTGGATCGACGACCATTAGGAGCTTTGATCAAGAAGGGAGATTCCAGGACGCAAATTTGAAACTGAACGATGATTTTTCGAGGCCGAAGTTCCACGGTGCTGCTGCCAAGGAATGGTTAGTCATACGTTTGGACATGCTGTCTTCTGTTACATTTGCGGCTTTTCTAATTTTCTTGATTACGATCCCGGAAGGAACTATTGATCCAAGTAAGTTGTTCTTTCTTTTTATGTACTGCATTTACCACATTATAACAAAATTTGGTTCTTAGGATGTCACCAATTTCAAAGACTGCTTTATAAGACTCAATTTATAGGACTAAAAAAAAATAAAGGGTCATATTTAAAGGCGTTGTAATAAGTTTATATAGGACGCTTTTGGGCGTCCTAACAAGTTCCTTATGACATTTTTAATACAAAGCGTCACATTAGCAATTTTATAGGAAACTTTTGAGAGAGTGTCCTATAAACCCATGTTTTTATAAGGCACTTGTTTTTGCAAGACACTTTTTCCAATATCATCCTATAAAATTGTTAATGTGACGCTTTAATTTGTATTAGAAGTGTTCTAAAAAACTTGTTAAGACGCCGATAAACGTTTTATAAACTTATTACAATGCCTTAAGATAAGATGCTTTATTTTTTGGTCCTATAGATCGTCTTACGGTCCATTAGAACGCTTATAAATTGGTGGCGTCCTGTAAACCCAATTTTGTTGTAGCGAGCTAAGAATAGATGGCTGACAGTCCTCTCATTCTATATCAAGGTATYGCGGGCTTGGCTGCTACTTACGGGCTTACTTTGAACACGTTAAATGGAYGGGTTGTATGGACTCTTACCAACCTCGAGAACAAAATTATTTCGGTTGAAAGAATATTTCAATATTCTTCYATCCCCAGCGAACCTCCTCTCATTATAGAATCAAATAGGCCTAATGATCAATGGCCATCACAGGGAGAAGTCGATATCCGTCATCTACAGGTACTTGAATCATATTATTTTCTTGCAWAATGMTCTTATACAACTCAAATTCGGTAGCTTTATTGAACATAACGATTTCTTTAAAAAAGGTCCGGTATGCTCCACATATGCCACTTGTGTTGCGAGGACTTACGTGCACTTTCAGTGGGGGAAAGAAAACTGGAATYGTTGGAAGAACTGGTAGTGGGAAGTCGACTCTTATACAAACACTCTTCCGCCTTGTGGAGCCAGCGGCCGGACAGWTTCTGATAGATGGAATTAACATATCCACGATTGGACTTCATGATCTGCGTTCAAAATTGAGCATAATTCCTCAAGATCCAACCATGTTTGAAGGAACTATTCGAAGCAACCTAGATCCCCTTGAAGAGTATACTGACGATAAGATTTGGGAGGTAGCTAAATCACATAATATGGTTTCAATGCTTAAGCATCATATGGTCCTATAGGGTTTAGGGGAAACCACAAAAAATGAAAAACTAAGGAGCACCCTGATAACCATTCATCTGGACGGTATGTTCATGTGCATACCATCCAGATGAATATTTACTAGGTTCTTCCTCAGTTTTTCATTTTTCTGGGGGTTTTCCCTACTCTTGTCCTATAATCTAACAATATTTGTTATTTCAGGCTCTTGATAAATGCCAGCTTGGAGATGAAGTGAGAAACAAGGAAAGGAAGCTCGACTCAACAGGTTTTTTGCATCTCCATTTCTAGAAYTCAAATTCTTGTTCATAGTCTTTAYGTTGAGCGTTTTTATTATATTTACTAATTAGTTTMATATAAWACGTTACAGTTACCGAGAATGGAGAAAACTGGAGTGTGGGTCAACGGCAGCTGGTGTGTCTCGGGCGTGTGCTACTCAAGAAAACCAAAGTCTTAGTACTTGATGAGGCTACTGCATCAGTCGACACAGCAACTGATGGCATGATTCAGCAAACGCTTGCACAACACTTTAGCGACTCTACTGTGATAATGATCGCCCATCGGATCACCTCTGTGCTTGATAGCGACATGGTTTTGGTTTTAGAACAAGGTTTGTTAGGCAACTTTTCTTTGGAATAATGTCCCAGGCTAGACTAATCCCGGCAAATTGTGACCGGAAGAAATCAGCCCTGATAAAGTCAATGGCCACAATTTTGTGTACGCCTGGAATAGAACCCTGGGTAGATGGGATATTCCATCACATCCCCCAGGCCCTCAACCACTACGCCACAACCCTTGTGGTTTTGTTAAGCAACTTTCTTGGCCCTGATATGATATCCGTCGGCTTGGATTCTGAATCTGGATCTCTGTTTCCTCCATATGCAGGTTTGATTGATGAATATGATTCTCCAAAGAAGTTGCTGGAAGATAGATCGTCTTCATTTGCAAAGCTTGTTGCTGAGTATAGCATGAGATCGAATTCCAGTTTTGAAACTTAGCTGCAACAATCTATCTAGTTTCTTCCTGTAAGCTGTCTAAAATTACTTAAGAGCGTGCTTAAAATCAAAGATGACTTTTTCGGTCATATATTTCATACCCTTTTTAGGTCGACGTTTTAGATTCGTGAATCATCCTAGAATATTGTTGGCCTGTGATGATTTGTTTGGTTGAATTATGTGAAAAAAAGGATTAAGCAAATTCCTTTTTCATTCCATTGGACGAATATATATACATGGGCATACTGGGAAAAAATGAAAAACTAATATATATACATGGGCATACCATCCAGGGTGTTTCCCAGTTTTTCATTTCTTTTGCGAGGTTCCCTGAATCTGATCCTATATATATACATAGAGAGAGAGAGAGTGTGTGTGTGTGTGAGGTTCGGGGGAAACCCCCAAAAATAAAAAGTTGAGTAACACTCTAATAACCATTGATCTGTATGGTACGTACAAGTGCATACATGTAATTGAAGATGTTTCCTGGTTTCTATGCACATGTGCATACTGGACAAATTACTAGTATGCACATGTGCATACCATGAAAATGAATGGTTATTAGAGTGTTCCTCAGTTTTTCAATTTTTTGCAGTTTCCTCGAACCTGACCGGCTGACCCTATATATATACACACATATGCACACTTATCTGGATATAATGGTCACCCAGCCAGGTCTTGAAGGATGGAAGAATTACACAAGCTGGAAAATACAACGACATTCTCAACTCAGGAAGCGACTTTACACAACTTGTTGGTGCACACAGAGAAGCTTTATTGAAAATAGATTCAGCCGCGAAGAATTCAGAGTCTGATATATCGTGTGTAGTTGAGAACCAGAGAACTTTCCAAAAAAATATCCAAGAAGAGGTTATAAACGGTCAAAACAGTAAACCAGAGGGGAAGAAAAGGCAGCTTGTGGAACAAGAAGAAAGACAAAAAGGTAAAGTAGGCTCGTTAGCTTACTGGAAATACATTACAACTGCTTACGGAGGTGCACTCGCACTTTTGGTATTATTAGCACAAATTCTATTTGAGCTACTTCAAATCTCGGGCAATTACTGGATGGCGTTGGCATCTCCCGCGTCAGAAAGTAGCGCAACTCGTGTTGGAGGGTCTAAACTCATTATCGTTTATGTGGGTTTTGGAATCGGATGTTCTTTATGTATACTAGCGAGAGCGATGCTTGTTATGAAAGCCGGGTATGAGACAGCCAACCAACTGTTCTACAAGATGCATTTTTGTATTTTTCGTGCCCCCATGTCGTTCTTTGATGCCAATCCATCTGGACGAGTTCTCARCAGAGTAAGTGAACACTTATTTTGTGTAATTGATCGTAGTTAGGAACAGTTTTAGAAGGAAAGTTTTACGAACTCCTTTTGCAGGTATCTACGGACCAAAGTCTAGTGGACTTCACGATACCAAATACAATCATCCTATTTGTCGCTGTGGTCATACAACTTTTTGGCATTGTTGCAGTTATGTCACTTGCTGCTTGGCCGGTCTTCCTTCTGTTCTTTCCCATGGTTGTAATATCCATTCGTTTACAGGTAATCATGATCTATCCTTCCTTCCAAATAGTCATCTAATTCATAGTCCACATTCGTTGTAATCAATCGGGCTTAGACGTTTGTTTCAACAATTTGATTATATATTGTAAACAACTTCTGTTTTATATATATATATATATATATATATTGTGTATATATATATATATAGGGTTGGGTTTACGTGAGGCCTGCCTGTTTTTGTGAGACCCGTGACCGCATTTCTACATTTGAAACTTCACATCAAAACATTGTGAAGGTAAAAAAAATTCGAACCTTCACAACGTTTTACTGTGAAGTTTAAGTGTAAAAAGGTGGTCTCACGTGTCTATGGAAACAGGATGGTCTCAATATGATCCCAAGTCTCCCTCTTTCTATATATACATATATAGGGTCAAGTTTAGGGGAAAACCGCAAAAAATGAAAAACTGAGGAACACCCTAGTAATCGTTCATCTTACATGTGCATTTTGCTGTGAAGGTTCGACTTTTTTAAACCTTCACATTGTTTTTGCTGTGAAGTTTCAAGTGTAAAAATGTGGTCTCACGGGTCTCATGAAAACAACTTGGTCTCACGTGAACCCAACCCTATACATACATA
>NC_037544.1:623312-628348 GCF_001531365.2 Cynara cardunculus var. scolymus
MWTTTWRGSSKMCYWKWAAAATCAATTTTGTTGTAGTGTATTGTTTCATTCCAGTGARATMAGATGCTATAAAAATTAATAGTCSATGGATAGGTTCGATATGCGCTGCACATGCCACTTGTATTGCGAGGCCTTACRTGCACATTCCACGGAGGTACAAAGACGGGAATCGTTGGGAGAACCGGAAGTGGTAAATCTACTCTRATACAAACGCTTTTTCGTATYGTTGAACCTGCCAGCGGGGAGATTCTGATAGATGGGATTAATATATCATCAATCGGGCTCCATGATTTACGATCTAGATTAAGCATAATCCCTCAAGATCCAACTATGTTCAATGGAACTATACGAACTAACATGGACCCACTTGAAGAACATTCAGATGATCAGATTTGGGAGGTACTCTTGATTGATTAAACGACTTATATTGGCCTCACTACAACAAAATTGGTTTTATAGCACGCCTGAAATGTCTAAATGTCCTAATAAACTACTTTATAGAACTTAAGTTTATAAGACCAAATTATAGAGTGTCCTGTCTAAAATGGTCACAATAGGTTTATAGGATGCTTTTAGGCATTTTAACAAGTTATTTTGGACGCTTATAAAATAAAGTGTCATATTAGCCATTTTATAGGACACTTTTGATAAGTGTCCTATAAACCCATCTTTTTATACGACACTTGTGTTTATAGGATACTTTTAAATATTGTCRTATAATGTAATTAATACAATACTTTATTTTAAAAGGATTCTAAGAAACTTGTTAAAACGCCTAAACATGTCCTATGTATAAACCTATTGTAACACATTTAGATGGGACGTTTTTTGGTTTGGTTGTATAAACTGAAGTCCTATAGAGTATTTTATTAGGACGCTTAGACATTTTAGACGTCCTATAAAACCAATCTTGTTCTAGTGCCTGTAATATGATTTGTATGCTATTAGATACATGTAGTGCATCGAACATTTCAGGCTCTTGATAAATGCCAGATTGGAGACGAGGTTAGAAAGAAGGAAGGTCAACTCGATTCAACAGGTTCCTCATCATCCCCACCAATTTTAACAAAAAGTTATTTGCAAAAAGGTACAAAATTTTCAGAACCCGTGTTTCCAAAATTGCCACAGTTACCGAAAATGGAGAGAATTGGAGTACGGGTCAACAGCAACTGGTCTGTCTTGGCCGCGTACTACTCAAGAAAAGCAAGATACTGGTTCTTGATGAGGCCACTGCATCAGTTGATACAGCAACGGATAACATGATTCAGAAAACGCTTAGGGAACACTTCTCAGACTCTACTGTCATAACAATCGCGCATAGAATCACCTCTGTGGTCAACGGTGACATGGTTTTGGTTTTGAACAATGGTTTGTGTGAACTCAGTCTTGTCATATTGAGCCCTTGGGGTGCTCCTATTCTTTTATTTTCTGAAGAGTGTCCCAGGCTATGCCTAGACTAATCCTGGCAAACTCTGACCACAGATAAACTCAGTGGCCACAATTGTTGTCAAAGAACTGTGATTCTGACTTCTTTATCTAAACCCATAATTTGCAGGCTTGATCGAAGAATACGATTCTCCTACAAAATTGTTAGAAGAGAAGTCATCTTCATTTTCAAAGCTGGTTGGTGAGTACAACAGGAGGTCAAACTCAGAGATGAAGCTCGATCTGATATTGATCAAGAACCCATCTTGTCAAACTGTTATTTCACTGCAATCTTGTCTCATTTTTCTATAGAAAGTGGTCTAGCTGATCTTCTTTCATTAAAGTTGAGTTCTGTAAGTCTTGCATGTGGAACCCTTTATGATCTTTTTGTGGGTGTGCTCACAGAAGATCAAGAAATTGTAAGAGCTGTTAAAGATGATTTAAGGGCAGTAAAAGAAAGAGACCCAGCTTGTATTAGTTATGTACACTGTTTCTTGAACTTTAAAGGGTTTCTTGGTTGCCAAGCTTATAGAATAGCACACAAACTATGGTCGGAAAATCGGAAAAGTTTGGCAATTTTTATCCAAAATCGGGTTTCGGAGGTGTTTGGATTGGATATACATCCGGGGGCGAAGATTGGCAGCGGATTAATGCTTGATCATGCCACCGGAGTTGTTATTGGAGAGACTGCGGTGATTGGAAACAATGTTTCCATTCTGCATAATGTCACATTGGGTGGCACCGGAAAGAGTGGGGGCGACCGGCATCCGAAGATCGGAGATGGGGTTTTGATCGGTGCCGGGAGTTGCATTTTGGGGAATCTTAGGATCGGAGAAGGGGCGAAAATCGGAGCGGGATCGGTGGTGTTGAAGGATGTTCCTGCTAGAACTACTGCTGTTGGAAACCCTGCTAAGTTAATTGGAGGGAAAGAGAATCCAGTTAAAGTTGATAAGATTCCTAGTTTAACGATGGATCATGTTCAATATGTAAATGGGTGGTCTAATTATGTCATTTAGGGAGGAAAAAGGTTGTAAAGTTTACTTTTTTTCGTTCAGTATCGGATGATATTTGAACGAAACTAAACAAACCCAGTATATCTCATTCGTAGCGTCGAGTGCGTCTGGAATCCAAGTGAGAGTTAGCTCTCTCCTGGTGTCATGTAGCTAATAGTTGAACCAAGAATGTTGGTGTAGATTATGATGAATAAAGGTCTTTGTTCTGTTGGGATTTTAAAATGCTTAAAATTGACCTATAAACCTATTGTAACGCTTTTAAATAAGATGTTTTATAGTTTGGTCCTATAAACTTAAAATCTATAAAATATTTTATTAAGACGTTTAGACAATCTAGGCGTCTTATAAAGACAATTTTATTGTAGGCGGTGGTGTTCATCAAAATGTATAAATCATCTGCACCGCACCAAATTGCATGGTTACTATACATCCATCCGCTCCCTCGCTCCGTGGCTGTATTTCAACGTATGGAAACTACGGGTGTATTTAAATATGTCTTTGTATATTCGTACATATATAAACATTGCATGTTTACCGTCTAGCTTATTAATTAACAGTTGACTTATAGTTAATTTGCTAAACATCAGTTTATTTAAACCCAAAAAGAACTAGACTAAAAAACGGGGTCCAAATTGACCAATTCAAATTTGGTTTAGTTTTTCCTTTGGGTTAAAGGAATTCGAATGAATAAATGGAACTGCAAGAATCCAAAAACTGAACCAACGAACATCTTTAACTTTTGATTACATCATAAGAAATACAAGAATTAGATTTATGACTAGTTTGTCTAATTAACTTAATGAGACTCACAACTTATTCAGTCAATTATTTATAATTGTTTGATAGTGATTTAATGATATAGAAAGTGATTTATTTAGTAAGCTTATAGGAAAACTTTATTCTCGAAGCCAAGTTTTTAGTCAAACACGCCTCCCTCCTGATTAAAAATCGCGTTCCTTCTATTCATTAAAAAACTCTTTCAAACAAAAACTTTCTAATCTATACAGACAACTTTATCCATACAAGACTTAATAAAAAACCAACTAACAATCAATTAAATTAATTATTATGACTTTTATTAGGCATGGCAATGAGGCGGGGATGGAGAGAGTTTTCTAATCCCCCGCCTCGACCTTGGTTTCTATGAACGGTCCCGGCCCCGGTCCCCGACGGGTACATGGATTAATATCCAGTCCCTCACTGGTTTACTTTCTGGTCAAACCCCGATCTTCGTACCCGGTCAAGACCTAATTTTAGAAAATAAATAATATATATATATATATATATATATATATATATGCATACATATATTATATAAAATATATTAATAAAAATCAAATACCGAGTAAGGGCGGGTCAGGGGATACACTATCAGCCTCAACCCCAGTTTGAGTCTACTAGGGGTCGCCGGTCCAAGACCCGTTTTAGCAACAAAAAAAAATCCCCGTCTCCATAACTAGGCTCCTCATCGGGTCGAGTTAAATCTCCATCCCTAACTTTTATTATAATAATCATATATTTCATGGTGAAACATGCTATAATGTTTATGAAGTATAGAAAATGTCAAATATGCGTAAGCAGCAAGAATTAATGGGACCTGCCAAATCGACACCTCTTTTTGGAAAGTGGTCCATTACAACCCATTTTTCAACCAACACCCACATCATATCTTTAAAATTTAAACAATATTCAAATGTTTATAATATGATTTTTTTTATATTAACCTAGATATTCAAATGAGCCAATTAAATTTAAGTCACCTACATTGCTTATAATATGATTTATGTAAACAAAAAAAATAGATTTTTAATTACAATTATATTTAATAAATCAATTATTAAAAAAATTAACAAAAAAAAAATGTTGATGAATCGATCTAATTGACATCTTTAAATTTAAATGCCTTCAACAATAATCATCAAATTAGTGGATACAAGCACTTCTTTACTAAGTGTTTATCTTGTCGACACGAGTATCACATTCACTTATTTTGTCGAGGAACGTTTTCGGATATCGGAATGAATTGTTTGTAAGGATCTCTAATTCAGTAGTGGAAAGCGCTAATCGGGTAAGAGTCTTTCTCCCTCACATATTGGGTAAGAATATTGTTTGTTGCCATGCCTTTTACTACATAAGGTAAGTGACCCGATAAACACGGTAAAAATTTGGTAAACGGACATCGAGCGAGGTTCACGAGAAACACCCTTATAAACGTTTATCTGGACACTATGTACATATGCATACAAGTAATTGCAGTTGTTTCTTAGTTTTAATATACATGTAGATACTGAACAAAAATGCTTACTATTATTGTCTACATCTCCAAATTCTTGGCCACCACGCTATTTTTTCAAGAAACTTGATCCCGCCCCCGCCCCCGCCCCCGCCCCCCTTCTCTTCTTCCTGGAAAAAAATGACTATAAAAAGATCACCCATAAACCCATTAAACCCATCACCACTCCTGCTTCACGAGACACTTTTCGATGAGTGAGTGATCAAAGCCAAGAAAATATTGCACAACCCATTTGCTATATATACAAACAATGGAGAATCCTAATATTTCCATTTTTGGTAAGTTTTACAATCCTATGATCATGA
>NC_037544.1:628448-634707 GCF_001531365.2 Cynara cardunculus var. scolymus
AAAAACACTGTGAAGGTTTAAAAAAAGTCGAACATTCACAGCAAAAACACTGTGAAGGTTTTAAAAAGTCACCTTCACAGCATTTTGCTGTGAAGTTTCAAGTGTAAAATGTTGGTCTCACGGGTCTCACGAAAACAAGCTGGTCTCACATGATCCCAAGTCTATATATATATATATATATTTTGCTTATTAAAATTGCACAAAAAATCATGATTAAAAAGGAGAAAAGACTTCAAATTCCTCACGCGTCTCTTATTATTCAAATGGGGTGGGGTTATAAATTAATGACGTGATTATTTCCTAGAAAGAAAAAGACCATAAACTTCATTATTACATGTTTATGATGGTTCAGTTTATTGGATACTTTTAGGTGTTTTAATAAATTTTGTAGAACATCTTTAAAATAAAACGTCATATTAGTTATTTTATATAATATTATTTGAACAAACCACTAAAACAAAATTAGGTTGATAGGACGCCCCTAATTTCTAAGCGTCCCGATAAAATACTTTATAGGACTTAATTATAGAACCAAAATATAAAGCGTTCTATCTAAAGACGTTGTAATAAGTTTATGTGACGTTTTTACGTGTCTTAACAGATTTTTTAGAATATTTTTAATACAAGGCGTTGCATTAGCAACTTTATATGACATTTTTGAGAAAATGTCCTATAAACTCAAGTTTTTATAAGAAACTTATTTTATCAGACGGTTTTTCAAATAGTGTTCTATAAAATTGTTAATGGAACGCTTTATATTAAAAGTGTCATAAAAAAACTTATTAAGACGTCAAAAAACGTCATATATAAACTTATTACAACATATTTGGATATGACACTTTATTTTTTGGTTTTATTAACTAAGTCCTATAAAGAGATCTATTAGGACGCTTAGAAGTTGGGAGCGTCCTACAGACCCGATTTCGTTGTAGTGAACGTCTTACAAAGACAAGTCCCCTATAAAAACAAGTTGAGAATGTGGTAAAAGCATGTTAATTAGATAGGAAAAAGGTTGGGAAGTTAGAACAATAATGATAAGCGGTAGAGTTTTAACAAACGCATGATGATTTATATATGTAATTCATCCTAAATAATAATTAATGACATGTTATATGTGATGCAAATATAGTTCCTTTAAACATTCTAATCGACCAAGGTAACTTCTGAAGAAGCATACAACCAAAGTTTAAAACTCACAACTTGAAAAATGTATTTTACATTCGATTGTTCTCGTTTGGTGACCAAACAGTTATAGGCGAGACTCGAGAGGTGAGAGACGAATCGATTTGAGCAGAGGCCAGAAACAGAGAATACAAATTGCATGCACTAGCTCTATACSAAGATGCTGATAATTAACCTGTTCGATGAACCATTCAATGTTGTGGATGCTATCAACGGAACCCATCTTTTCAAACCAAACCCAATAAATCCCACTCAAAAGAGGGTMTAGGGAGGGTGAGATGTACGCAGACCTAACCTCTACAACAACCAATAGAGCCGTTGTTTCCATGAAGACCACGACAGTGTGAATAGACATGTAGAAAGTCCAAAGACCAACACACGATGAACATAGGACAGCTGTAGTTACTTGCATTCTTTTATACTAGTTGTGTACCGACACAATTTTAGCGAGATGTAAAACTTTATTATAAGCTGATAATAGAAAACTAATATAATTCCTAATAGAGAAGAGTATGATGCTTAGATAAAGAATACATGGTACAAACAGAATCATATCAACATTTCTGTTACAAGCTGAAAGAACCAAGGTCCATTTATTAATTAATGACAAAAATTGAAGAGTTGTAGTTGATTAATGAGAACCAAAGTCTATGTAAGATTAATGAAACATCCTGCATTTGCCTCAAGGATTCTGTGGCTCGGTTGTTAGCAGTCCGTGCGTTGTGCAGGCTTAAGGCGTTTTGATATCTATCGTAGATGATCCCCAGGAAAAATTAGAGGTTTGGGATGCAACAAAACTCCACTGTGTTAGACAATGAGTATTCTCCATCTCGCCATGGAAGATTCGCCTGACAATTGTAAATAACATTAGAAAATAACTAAATAGAAGACAGTGAGCAACAAGATGCAACATTCGATGAATTTTATAGACCCAAATCAAACAAAATGTTGGCAATTTTAAGACATGGTGAACCTATGGTTTCTTCTTAGACCTCAATTAGTGCTCAAAAGATATGCATTTAAGGTTCAATTTATATGAAATCATGAGTAATGTAAGAAAATACCTTTGAATATTATTCAGCCACAGCAAACTTCTTCATATTAACATATCCCGCACTTGCTGAGTCCATTCATGAATGATCGCTTCTTAAAGATGACAATACCCTGAACAAACAAAATGAAGCATGAACATGTGAATGATCCCGCACTTACAATTTTAGGTTGCAAAAACATGTGAATGAGGCCCCATATTCAATGTCTTTCAGTTTTTGGTTTGCATGAACATGTGAATGAGATCACGAGCAGACCTATTAAGAGCTAAGTGGGCTCCCATGCATCCGCTCACTCGATTATTGTAAGAGGAAAAAATCGTCATCTAAAGGTGCATCCACTTGATTTTAGAGGGTGTTCTCAAATACTTTGGAACCAAAATTCATAACAAATATCAAACATGGGTGAAGATACAACTACCAGGTTCAAACACAGTCCCAAGCACAATTAGAGACATAACTACCATTGTACCGTAACAGTTTCTTGTTTATTTTTCTCCCATTTTGATTTTGTAACTTTTCTTTAGGATTTATTTAAAAGTCATTTTATATCTCGTTTTTAAAAGCAATATAAATTTATTTTAAAGATCAAGGTCAATTCCATTTGAAAAAATGTATTATATTCCCCAAATCGACACAATTGACTTTTCTTTTGGTCAAAATGTTACTTTGTTGACCTTTAAAGGTGCACCTGTCCAGAATAATTCCTAGGCCCGCCACTGAATCAGACACCATATTCACAATGAATGCTTGAATTTCTCCGGTGTATTCACTTGTGTATAGAACCTAGAAAAACCTATTAAAAAGATGAACGTTTGAACTCTTTCTGTGTATTCACTCAGTGGGTCATGTGCAAATTCATTTAAAAATAATATATATATATATATATATATATAGAGAGAGAGAGAGAGAGAGAGAGACTTGGGATCATGTGAGACCAACCTGTTATCGTGAAACCCGTGATACCACTTTTTTACACTTGAAACTTCACAGTAAAATGATGTGAAGGTAACCTTCAAAGTGTTTTTGTTGTGAAGGTTCGGATTTTTTTTACCTTCACAGTGTTTTTGCTGTGAAGGTTCGGATTTTTTTACCTTCACAGTGTTTTTGTTGTGAAGTTTCAAGTGTAAAAAGGTGGTTTCACAAAAACAGACTGGTCTCACGTGAACCCAACCCTATATATGTAAGGGGGGGGGGGGGGGGGGGGGAGGTGGACAATTGATAAGTCCAAAGACGCAAAAACAACTTAAGAATTTTAAACAATAAAATGGAAGAGACTAGCAATGAGCATCAATCACTAATCCTTTGGAATATGTATCATCGACCCATTCAACCAGTTTTCTCAAAAGAAGGTTGATTAGGACATTGACACACGTCAATATTCTCTCTAATTAGCAAATCAAATCTAGTCATAAACTAAGAGTTTAATTGCCAATTACATTAACGTCAAGCGTCAACATTTAAAATAAATATCAATTGTGTATCGTGTGCTACTTAGATAAACCGAAAAGCAGTTACGGACTTAAAAGTTCATCTAGAGACTCGAAACTGAATTAGACATATAAAGGGATCGTACTCAAAATTTCCAACTCAAAATAATAAACTTGTAACTCTAAAATCGCATAAATGGTTTCAAATAATATTAAAATCACCATAAGTCTTTACTAATCCAAATTCAAAGTAAATCACATACTCATTACCAGAATATGAAGTTTAGTTGCTCATATCTGAAATTTGAAAACCAAAGGTACTTACAAAAGTTTGTAGGAAGAACCTGCAAATTGTCTCCAAAATGGCCTCCCAGAATCTGAAAATCGGACCTTGGATCTTCCTCTGAAAATCGACCGAGAGCTCCCAAAATCTGGATATCTGCTTACTGTTTCTTCCCGATTTCTGGTTCTCGTTCCTCTCGTTCGACAGTCTCTGCTTCTTCTCAATAAACAGTTTCTGCTTACTCTCTCTGCTGGTCGATTTCTGATCAATCCCTCTCTCGGTCGGCTTCCTGTTTTGCTCCCTCCTTCTCGACAGTTTCCCGTTCTGCTCCCTCTCAATCGATCGATTTTCTGCTCTCTCTCTCTGTTTCTAGTTCTGCCCTCCGATTTCTATCCTCTGGTTCTCGTCCCCGTCTTCCTCTCGACAGTTTTTCCAATCGATCCCAGAAAACCGCCAGACGTGGCTGCTGTTTCTGGGCTGCTTCTTCATGATGATAATTCCAAATCTGGAACAACATGATATTCGTTTCAAGAAATAGAATAATAATACGTAATCATAGAGATCCTAATTGACATTATGTTTAATTACATTTCAGAAGCGCATGAAGAATCAACGGTGTAGGGTGTTTAAAGATGAAACCACGCCATTTATTCGAGTCCTCATGCATGGATGGAAATTAACTTCAATGAAATATCCGTAACAACTATGTCTCATAAATCCATCTTCATACCTGTGGTTTTTTTCTAGACCTCAATTARTGCTCGAAAGATATGCATTTAAGGTTCAATTTATATGAAATCATGAGTTATGTAAAAACACCACCTTTGAATAGTACTCAACCACAGCAAACTTCTTCATATTACCATATCCTGCACCTGCTGAGTCCATTCTTGTATGATAGCTTCATAAASAYGACATCCCTGAAGAAACAAAATGAAGCATGTTTAAAGAAATAGTCATGCAACAGATTCATATCCCCACTTGATTCATGTCAAGCATAAGTAAGCACCTCATTTTCAGCCCCCTCTTCATCTCTACATCCTGTTATTGATGAAGTGCAGTAAGATCCATTCGTGCCAACAAGAGAAAATATGTTACAGTACAGTACAGTAGCCTCCCGTAGTTGTAGTTGTGGTTGTTCCGTCTTCTGATCGAACAATTTCCAGACCTCCTACCATAGTTGTAGTTGTGGTTGTTCCGATTTCTGATCGAACAATTTTCAGACCTCCTACCGTAGTTGTAGTTGTGGTTGTTCCGTCTTCTGATCGAATAATTTCCAGACCTCCTAACGGTGAAATGCTCGGGGGAAGATTATTTATGCTTGTACCTCGTATATCCAACTTTTCTAAACATTCTAAACGTCCAAGTTCCTCTGGCAATTTCTCAACTCTAATAGAATCGTGGAGACTGAGATACTTTAGACTTTTCAACCTACATATGCTGTTCGGAATATCTCGTAAAACTAGACACCGTTTTAGTATTAGCCTCTCTAAACATTCTAATCGACCAAGATCCTCCGGTAACTTCTCTAGAAGCTCACAGTCATAAAGTGATAGAAATTTCAGATGTTTCAACATACAAATGCTATACGGAAGATGTTTAATCTTTTTAGAACTCAAATACAGTTCCTCTAAACATTCTAATCGGCCAAGCTCCTCCGGTAACTTCTCAAGAAGCTTACAATCAAAAAGATTGAGAAATTTCAGATGTTTCAACGATAAAATGCTATCAGGAAGATGTTTAATACTTGGAGACCACAAACTGAGCTGCACTAGACATTGTAAGTTGTCAAGGTCTTTGGGCACCTCTGGAATATCGCCCTTCAGTGTAAGGTATCCTAAGTGCTGTAAACCACAAATGCTTCCGAAAAAACTCTCAAGGTCTGTGCAAGCACAAGAGGAACTTACCGAAATAAGCTTCTCAACATTTCCAATCGATGAGGGTAGATCTTCCTCATATGTACAATCAAACTGAAACTTGGGGAAATTATCATCAGGGTGCAATGGGCATTTATCTATCGACATTCCATGTAGATATAAAATAGGTAATAATAATCCATAATATCTCTTAATATGTAAATTTGTAAACCTCAAAAAACCTTTTGCTTTTAAGTTGGTGAGCTTTTTTAGACCTCCAATGGGAGCAAGAAGTTTTACCAAACTGGAACATTCTTCAATGTGTGAACTCTGGAGATTTGGAGTTCCCCCAAGGTCAAGTGTCTTCAACTTTGAGCATCCTTTGATGTCCAGAGATTTGAGCATTACGTCTCCAACGGGGATGTGAAGTTCTACCAAATCACAAGATGTAAGAATCAA
>NC_037544.1:636167-639698 GCF_001531365.2 Cynara cardunculus var. scolymus
GACCTCAACTTTGAACCACTCAGGTTGAGGGATGTGAGTTGTGGACATTTACATGGCATGACAAGTTCTACCAAATCACAACACCCATTAAGATTTAACGTCTCGATATTCGGAACCAACTTAAGGTCAACGGACCTCAACTTTGGACTACTCACGTTAAGGAATTTGAGTTGTGGACATTCACATGGAATGTGAAGTTCTACCAAATCTGAACATTCCATAAGATTCAACGTCTCGATATTCGGAAACAAGTTAAGGTCAACGGTACTCAACTTTGAACCCTTGAGGTTGAGGGATTTGAGTTTTGGGCATGGAAGTGGCATGTGAAATTCTACCAAATCATGACTATCTTGTAGATTTAATATCTCAAGATTTGGAGTTAGCCCAAGGTCAAAGGTCGTCAACATTGAATAAGGGAGTTGAAGGAATCGGAGTTTCGGAAGAACCTGTCATAAGAAAAAGAAAAGATGGAGAGTGTGTAAAAAGAGAGCAATAGATGTGTAGTGTCATAATATATAAATGATGCAAAACGATTACTCTTACCTTTCTCTCTCCCCGTTCCCAAAGTTGTTTCATGTAACGAATTTCAAGAGCAACAAGATTACTTGCTTGAAATGCTTTCGGTAAAACACGAAAAAGGAGAAAACGTGAATTTAGATATTGCAAAGAATCCGGTAAGTATGGGACATCTTCATCATACTCCAAATCTCTTGTGTTGTAGAAAATGTCAAGAAATCTAAGTTTCTCCATCTTTCTAAGGCCTCTCGTAATAGTTTTTTTATCGACTTTTTTCGCCCATAGCTTTATACATGTTGCTTCAGTCCCCTGAAATCCAAAAGTATTGACCGTGAAACTTACAGGTGTAAATGATACAAGACAACTCGCCAACTACTCGAGATCGACTTGGTCAAAACTCGGTCAACACTCGACTCGAATAGGCTCGGCTCAAAACTCGAACTCGACTCGAAATATATTAACGAGTCGAGTCAATCTACCCAATACTCGACTCAAAAGCTCGTGAGATACTCGATCTTTTTTATATACAATTAGGTAAAAATATAATCAGTTTTATAATATAATATGTACAATATAATGTAATAAAAATGTCGTATATTTTTTAATGTTTGAACAATATTGTACATTTTTAACTCTAAAACTAATCAACAGATTTTTCTACTAAAATCATAATTAAAAAAAGACAGAAACTACAAAAATTTTGCTGAAATTGTCCCACATTGGAATAGAGATAGTAAAAAAAGAATGAAAATGTGTTATAAAAAGAGAGGGAGATGAATGAAGTTTGTAACTTTGTTTTTTTGATGATGAAGTTTAAGGTGCAGTTCTTTAATCTTTTAAAATTTAAGAGAACACATTTAAGTTTTATATCCCTAAAATTTCATAAATTTCGCGGGTGAGCTTGATTCGAGTTCGAGTTGNTATAATCAGTTTTATAATATAATATGTACAATATAATGTAATAAAAATGTCGTATATTTTTTAATGTTTGAACAATATTGTACATTTTTAACTCTAAAACTAATCAACAGATTTTTCTACTAAAATCATAATTAAAAAAAGACAGAAACTACAAAAATTTTGCTGAAATTGTCCCACATTGGAATAGAGATAGTAAAAAAAGAATGAAAATGTGTTATAAAAAGAGAGGGAGATGAATGAAGTTTGTAACTTTGTTTTTTTGATGATGAAGTTTAAGGTGCAGTTCTTTAATCTTTTAAAATTTAAGAGAACACATTTAAGTTTTATATCCCTAAAATTTCATAAATTTCGCGGGTGAGCTTGATTCGAGTTCGAGTTGGAGCTTGATTCGAGTTCGAGTTCGAGCTCGAGTTTAAAAAATTGCAATCAAGTTTGAGTCGAGTTTAGTTTTAACTACTTGCGAGTTTTCGAGTCGAGTTCGAACTTGAGAAATGGCTGTCGAGTTCGAACTTGAGAAATGGTTGTCGAGTTCGAACTTGAGAAATGGCTATCGAGTTTGAATCAAGTATATTGATACTCGAAATCGACTCGCATCATTTACACCCCTAGTGAAACTTACTTAGGTCATGAGGATTGAAAATTTGTTGGTGTTTTTCAAGTTTACAAATAAATTTGATTCTTACCAAATCGTTAACCAATATATCTTCAATTTCCTCCGTAATCCACAATCGGGAGTGTCTTGCAGGCTCATTAAGGTTCGAACGACGAACAATGTATCTCCCCATTTCTTCTATATGGTCATGCATCGTCAAGCGCCCATCTTTAGAAATAGTTACAAGAGATCTGTTCTGAAGAACAGTCAAACCGTGTATAGCATGAAATCCACGGCTTTCAAGCGCTATGATTGCTTCTTCTTTCRYCCAMCVTTTCAATAGGCATGCAACATCTAGGAATATTTCCTTGCAATCGGTATCAAGACCCATATAGCTTAACTCCAGCTTTTGTAGAGTTTCATGCAATGGAATTTTTTCAAGTCTTGCGAGGGTATCTATCCATACATCCTCGTTTGCATCACAGAGAAACGAACCCAAAACTGTGATTGTTAAGGGTAGACCAGCAGCATAACCTATAACGTTTCTTGATAGCTCTTCGTACCCAGGATTTGGACTCTCTTTCCCAAATGCATGCCTACTCAAGAGACAAATTGCTTCGTCATCTGTTAATAGATTGACATCGTGAATATTTGAGTTCGCTACTTTGTGTGCTACCAACACTTGCTTCTCTCTTGTTGTGATGATAATTCTACTTCCCTTATTAAACCAATTAAGCTCACCCGCTAACGCCTTAAGTTGGTCTACATGATCCACATCATCGAGAACAATAAGAACCTTTCTACAACTCATCATCTTTTTTATCATCTTTTTCCCATCATGAACATTACTTATTTTGATGTCATGGGCATTTAACACATCTTTAAGGACTTGTTTCTGTAACTTCTTCAAACGGGATAAATTGGGATTTGAATTTTCCCTAACATTCTCAACAAAACTGCTACCTTCGAACCCAAACGATATTCGATCAAAAACAGCTCTCGCCAAAGTTGTCTTCCCACCACCTCCCATCCCCTTGATTCCTATCATTCGAACGTCATCAAAACCAATTTCTAAAGTTGAAACAATATCTCTTATTCGATCCTCCATGCCTATTAATTTTTCATCGACGCTGAAATTGATGGATCGCAACTCTAGTGAGATCTCTTCCACAATTTTTTGGATAAATTTAGCTTCATGCCTGTGTATTTAAAAAAGACAAAATTAGCTTGCTCAAAATCCCACATGAACAATTAGTTTAAATTCAGATATGTAACATACATGTGAATACGAATTAAAACGATTATATATGGATGAATTACCCATCTACAGTGTTCTTCAATCCAAACCCAGAAAGATTGGCTGCTTCTTTTAGAGCCTCTCTCCATTTTCCAGCAGCCTCTTTCTTTTCTTGTTTAGCAAAAGCTTTTCCAAATTCCCCACTTTGGTAGCGGACTTCAGTGGGTTCCACATCATAGAAGACGGGATAAGCAGTATGCTCAGT
>NC_037544.1:641223-642030 GCF_001531365.2 Cynara cardunculus var. scolymus
ATGAAGTTGAGGAAGACGCCATTGACGAAGTTATGCTTGAAGGATCCTATATATTAATTGAATCAAAACTTTCTTGTGGGAAATATAAGCGAGATGATTGCAAAGAAACCTCGATGTTCTCAAGAGTGTATATAACTAAGAAAACAATATGGTTGTGGTACTCATAATTATAATGTGAACGTTATTTGTGCATTTGGAAAAATAACTCTCATATTTGCTTTAACAAAACAAAAGGAAAAGACCATAAAGTTCCTTTCACGTGAACCGTAGTCGTATACAAATCTTTTGATGATATTTGATCGTCAATCTAATCTAATAAATATGTGGTTTCATAAAATATCATCATTATTTTCTAATATAAAACGTTGATCATAATTAATGGACTCTAATTATCTTTCATAAATAAACTTTTATTATTTCTATAAATTCTTAATTAATTGGTTTATATAGTTTGTAACAATATCATGATACCTAGTTAAACGCAATCAAAAATAATCATTCATCATTACAGCAATATAACCATTCATTATACCCTTGTTGATGGTTCTAAAATATCTTTTCTATATTTTAATACTTAGGCTATGTTTGACAAACTAGCTGATTAGCTAGTTGGTAACTGATAAGATAGTTGAGTAACAAATTTTATTTGACAAAAAAAACTAGCTTATAAGCATGTAAAATGACATCTTAAAAAATAATAAATTATAAGAATTTCATAATATAATTCAAATAATTTTCTAATAATATGATTAAAATAAATTTCTAATAATATAATATATTGATTAATATTTAATTATTATTACTTTT
>NC_037544.1:642165-654944 GCF_001531365.2 Cynara cardunculus var. scolymus
TTAAATAAGAATGCAAATATAAAGAATAATTAAAAATAAATTGTGATAATTTTTTTGATAAAAAGTGATGAGCATTATCTGATTTTTAAAGGTTGATAAAGAATAACTAGATTATTCTTTGAATAATTAAAAACTTAAATAAGAATTGATTGATTATTCTTGAAGTTTTAAAGTCGAAAAAAATGATGGGTTATTCTATGAATTTCTAAAGTTGCATAATGATAAATGATATATTCTATGAGAATACAGATAAAATGAAAAAAAAAAATATTTGTTACTATTTGTTGAAGGATAAATGTGTCATCGTCAAAAGGATATGACGATAAAGATATACATATTAGAATTAGATTATAATTATGCATCTCATAGTTATCTTTTTATAACCTTCCCTATTTAATGGGATAATGATTAATGAGAAGTGATGTTTTTCTGATTCTCTATATCGATTGTTCTACAACACGTTATCAGCACGAAAACTTGTAAATTAGCCACTGTTGTCCGACAGTTATGTTGCTCGCTAGTGCTGAAAAACGACTTGCATCATACGTCTTCAATACAAGTAGGTATCTTTATATTTGTCATCTCTATATATACATATATGAAGTCTTACGTATTGTGTGCTTGTGATATATATTTTTTGTGCTACTTCTGTAATCTTCATTTTCCCTATGATATATATATATATATATATATATATATATATATAGACTTGGGATCATATGAGACCAGCCTGTTTTCGTGAGACTCGTGAGACCACCAAAATGCTGTGAAGATGACCTTCACAGTGTTTTTGCTGTAAAGTTTACGTGTAAAAATATGGTCTTATGGGTCTCACGAAAACAAGTAGATCTTACGTGAACCCAACCTCCTCTCTCTCTCTCTCTCTCTCTATATATATATATATATATATACTACTGTTTTTGATTGAAATGGAAGGCAATAATGGTCAGTAGCACTCGTACTGTGAATATGATGCTGTTTGGATGTCGTGGAGAATCCAAAACCTCTTACTTGGTCAAAAAAGATAAGATTTTTAGGTGAAGGATAAAAATGCAATCAAGTATTTAGGGGCCACAAAAATGTTGATAAAAAGGAGAATATAAGTAAGCAGAATTGCTTTCCAAATCCTATTTTTTGCAGCCATTTAAGTTCAGCCAACAGCTTGAGATGAAATAAATACATGTTTGCAGCCCTTCTTTCAGGATGAACTTTGTTAATGTATGTATGTAATTTGAGAAATTGGGTGTAATTTATCCTGTTGCTGCTGTACACATGTTTTTATATATATATACTCATTGTTTCTTTAAGAGGTGTTGAAGCCTGAAGTCTTATTTCACTTCAGCTTCTCCCGGCTAATCAAACAACAATGAAGGAACTTAAACCCCACCTTCATCTCTATTCTATATCCCGTTTTTAGCAAAATGTGATGCAGATGCGTAGTGATCACAAACAATATAGAAAAAAAGTCAACAGCCGAGATTCTTAGGAGCTACTATATGTACCGCGAGTGTCGACCAAGCTGCAAACCCATGATTGGCCGTAAAACGTGCGGCTAAATATTTTACGATAACATGTTAAGCAAAAAAAAAAGTAACCGATGATAAGAAAGAGTGTTTACCATGCTACTGTAGCTGTAGTTGGGGGTGATTTGTCTTCAGACCGAAAAATTTCCAAACCTTGTAACGATAAAATACTCGGTGGAAGATTATCTATCCGTGTACCTCTTATATCTAAGTATTCTAAACATCCTAAACGTCCGAGTTCCTCAGGCAATTCTTCAACTCTATTACAGTAGAAGCTAGGACTTAATTTATATGACCAAAATATAAAACGTCTTATCTAAAGACGTTAAAGTAAGTTTATATGACGCTTTCAAGCGTCTTAACAAATTTTTAAAACATTTTAAATATAAAGCGTCACATTAACAACTTTATAGGACACTTCTGAGAAAGTGTCCTATAAATTCAATTTTTTACAAGACACTTATTTTATAGGACGGTTTTTCAAATAGTATCCTAGAAAATTACTAACGGGACGTTTTATATTAAAAGTGTCCTAAAAACTTATTAAAACGTCAAAAAAACGTTATATAAACTTATTACAACATCTTTAGATAGGACACTTTATTTTTTGGTCCTATAAAGTAGTCTATTAGGACGCTTAGAAATTAGGAGCATCCTATAAACCCGATTTTGTTGTAGTAAACGTCTTACAAAGACAACTCCCCTATAAAAATAAGTTAAGAATGTCCCAAAAGCATGTTAATTAGATAGGAAAAACTTTGTTGGCTTAATGTGTAAGGAATGATTGCAATGAAAAGTAGATGAGATGCTCACATGTATAACCCTCATTAAATTACAGATTTAGTCCCTGTGGATATATGAAACTTACAGATTGATCCCTCCCTAAAAGAAAGTATGGAGAGAATCTGGTTTGATGAAATATTTAAAAATTCTTGTTCGTAATTTCTTTTCATTTAATTTTTTTATTGTATATTAGTATTTTATTAGAATTTAATAATTATCTTAAATATATTTTAGATTTTTTATATTTAAAATGAGATACTTATCCAATGTTTGATTATATTTATCTTCAATTAGTCACACAAATTCAAAAATAGAGCTTTAATAAGTTGTATATACGCACAATTTACTTGTAATCTTGAAGTTTAAGTAATATGTACCAATAAACAATATTTAATATATAAAAAATGGTTTTTAAAAGTTTTTTTTTTTGTCAAATATTTTATAATATAGTTAGAATTAGTACAAAAATTATGGATTAGTAATTACAAAAATATACTCTATATTATTTCATTTCTTGTTTTCTTATAATTTTTTATGCGAAAAAATTCAAAAAAACCACAACAAACTATCTCATTTTCAATGTTTAAGTTTCTGAACTATTTTTTTGAAAGAAAAAATTATTAAATTTTCTCATTTTGAATGATTAAGTCTCTGATCTGTTTTTTGGATAAAAAAATCATTAAACTTTCTTTTTTGAATGAAAAAACTATTAAACGTTTTCATTTTGATTGATCAAGCCTCCAAAAAAATTTAAAATAAATAAATCATCTCACTAATAAAAATTAGTTACATAATTCTTTTAACCAAAAAAATAGATTAATCAACTAGTAAAAGTCCATGGTTTTTTTTTAGATCAGGGTCTTAATCATTCAAAATGTGAAAGTTTAATGGTTTTTCATTTTAAAAATTGTTCATGACTTAATCTTTCAAAATGAAAAAGTTTAATGATTTTTTCATTAAAAAAATAGTTTATGGACTAAATCATTCAAAATGAGAAAGTTTGTTGGGTTTTTTAGACTTTTCCCTTTTTTGTACACATATTTTTGTATTTTGTTTTTATTAAGATTTATTTTAAATTAGCAAATATATTTATTTAACTAGAAGAGTACTCACGCAATGCAGCGAGATACATCTCGATTTTAATGTTTTATTTTATTATTTGTCTCTGTCGATGTTATAATACGATTTTATGTGTTTTTAAGAAATCAATAATGATTTTATTTTTGAATAAAATATAAATTTATAGATATCATTAAAAATTAAAAAATATATATATATATATCTATGTTAATATCAAATCAACTATTTAAAATTTTTCAATTTTATGTAATTTCTTTATTTATTTTTTTATTATAATTTAATTTACGTTTAATAATAAAATAATTTATTTTTGGTTTAATATTATAAATTTTATAAATATAATAATTAAGTATTCTGTTAGAACTAATGATTATCCTAATTATATTTTAGATTTTTTATATTTAAAATGAGATGTTTATCCTCTATTTTATTATGTTTATCTGCATTTAGTTACACAAATTCAGATATGAAGCTTTAATAAGTTGTATGTACACACATTCTACTTGTAATCTTGAGTTTTAAGTAATATGCGTTAATAAACAGTACTTTACACATAAAAAGTGGATTTTAAGAATTTTTGTCAAATGCTTTATAATATAGCATAGACAATCTATAAAATAAACATCTCGTTATATACTCTCTAGAATGAAATTTCATTAATAAAAATTAATTTATTATGTTTGGATTATTTTTTATATACATAAATTAATATTAAGTTGTAACTTGTAAATTAATAACTATACAATATCTTTCTATTTTTTTTAAATATCACTTCTCCGTAACCCCTACTATCTCCAAAACCAACATAACTTTCCAACATTCTGCATAATACTCATAATTTTCTAAATATTGTTCAATCTCTACATTATTATTTACTATAAGGGTACTCGTGTAATGCATGGTTTAGTTACATAATTCTTGTGTTTGTGTGGGCATCTTGGCTAAAAATGAAGGTGGAACCATAAACCATTTTTATCAAGAAACTTCCCTGTTACTGGTAACTGTAGAGATTACCAAACAGTTACCCGGTAAGTACTTATCGGTAAAATTTAACACTATTATTTACTTACTGGGTAAGATTTTAATCTACTAAAACGACATTGTATACAACAATTTACCCGGTAAGCACTTACCTTGGTAAAAGTCGTAGCCCTTACTTACCGGTAAGTGATGTTTGGATGACATGCAGAATCCAACATCTCTTACTTGGTCACAAAAAGATAAGATTTTTTAGTTCAAGTCTGAAAGAAAATGTTGATAAAAAGGGCCCAAAATGTTTACATGTACCAAATCCATTTGTTATTGGTTTTTTCTTTGGTTTAAAGGTGTTAAGTGGTATTATTTAAGTTTGTGGTCCAAAGTGTCAAAATGGAGAGATAGGAAAGTGGTTATCTAAATATGATAATTAACTTCATCAACTCTTGCAGCTCTTCCATTTCACCAAGCAAAGAAAACAGCTTTTATGACTCGAGATCTTGACCATAGAAAACAGCTTTTATGACTCGAGATCAGAACAGCACCGAATAGTCAAGAGAGAATTGCGGGAAAAAAAACAACCAACTATTGACGAAAAGCGAGGAGCACTAGTCGACATTGACCAGACAACTTGCCTTTTCCCTTCATCATTTTCACACCGTCTGCTCACTTGATTAATTAATTAGTGGTATATTTGTCATTTATTTTTCCTTCAGAAAACCTCTTAATTGTCTTGTAATCTTTTAGTTAATGTGTATCAGTTTCTAGTGAAAAGCTATAAACAAAGCAGGCCCAGTTTTCACAACCAAAACAAGAGTCGAGTTTGCAAGGTTGAGGCTAGTTAAGAGAGATGATTACACCAACAGCTGCTGTAGTAGCAAACCAACATCAAGAACACAGCAAATCAGCAACAAGACAGCACCAGAAACTATCGGTCGAGAACTGCAGTTCACACTACTTGACAGTAACATCATTTCAGTGAATAATTTTTTCTGGAATTTGAAGAGCATCCCATTTACCTGCTTGATAACTTGCATATTGACAGAAATGTATGACGGACTTCCTGGAACCGAAAACGTTAATTCACATAATGTAGGTGAAGTTTTTGCCTGAAATGCAGATCTCATTGTTGAAGAAGAAGAATGTTTGACTAATTGGCACTAGGATTTTAAGTTGCAACAGGTTGGAATTAGATAAAGATTATATATGTAGGGAAGAATGTAACATTTGAATATAATGGATGTGAATGAGAACCACGGATCCCACGGCACTTTTAAGAAAAATATCCAAGAAGAGATTATAGATTACACTAAGTTTTAAGATTCCATATCTTCGGGCATTTCTTGAAGCAAAACATCAATTAATCATAGATCACCTAAACCYGGTTCTCATATCTTAACAATTTAAGTTACTATGAAGCAAAAGACAAAACTTTACGTCCAACAAGATATATATCTCTGCTGATATGGAACATGAGAGTCCTGTTCCAACCTCGTTACATGAATGACCAAAGGCATATCGTCCAAGATCCTGTAAGAACAGTTGAAAATGAACGAAATGTGATATAACCCATTGCCAGAAATTTGGTCATATTGCAAGATTCTGTCGAAACAAAACAGCAGAAGAAAGAAATAACAGTTTCATTTATAAGGAAGACGATGATACCATGTTTATGATACTCAACACGCAAGAAGTTTATACAAGCAATACTTGGTATATAGACAGTGGATGCAGCAACCATATGACAGGAAATAAGAGTATTTTTGTTCAAATTGATAAAACACAGAAAAGGGAAGTCAGAACAGGTGATGATGACAAAAGGCTGAATGTTCAAGGTTTGGCAGACATACTCATTGACACCATACATGGACAGAAGAGGATTTCCAGTGTTTACTACATTCCTGAATTAAAACATAATCTGTTTAGTGAGGGACAACTACTACAAAATGGTTATGATTTACACTTTAAAGAGAAGATATGTGAAGGGACCAATATGGAAGCCTTATGGGAAAGATCAACATGACAGGTAACAGGAAAGAAGTAACCTCTCCTCATTTAAAAATAATATATATGGGGGGGGGGGGGGGTTGGACGATTGATAAGTCCAAAGACGCAGAAACAACTTAAGAATTTTAAACAATAAAATGGGAGTGACTAGCAATGAGCATCAATCAACTAATCCTTTGGAATCTGTATCATCGACTCATTCAACCAGTTTTCTCAAAAAAAAGTTGGTTAGGACATCGATACACGTCAATATTCTATTTGTTATAAAAGCATGATCAGACTTGAACACTCCACGACTAATCTCTAATTAGCTAATCAAACCTAGTCACAAACTTAGAGTTAAATTGCCAATTGCATTAACGTCAAGCGTCAACATTTAACATAAATATCAATTGTGTATCGTGTGCTACTTAGATAAACCGAAAAGCAGTTACGGACTTAAAAGTTCATCTAGAGACTTGAAATTGAATTAGACATATAAACGGATCGTACTCAAAATATCCAACTCAAAACAATAAACTTGTAACTCTAAAATCGCATAAATGGTTTCAAATGATATTAAAATCACCATAAGTCTCTACTAATCCAAATTCAAAGTAAATCACATACTCATTACCAAATCGACCGAGAGCTCCCAATATCTGGAAATCTGCTTACCGTTTCTTCCCGATTTCTGGTTCTCGTTCCTCTCGTTCGACAGTCTCTGCTTCTTCTCAGTAAACAGTTTCTGCTTCCTCTCTCTGCTGTCGATTTCTGATCAATCCCTCTCCCGATCGGCTTCCTATCTTGCTCCCTCCTTCTCGACAGTTTCCCGTCTTGCTCCCTCTCAATCGATCGAGTTCTGCTCTCTTTCTCTGTTTCTGGTTCTGCCCTTCGATTTCTATCCTCTGGTTCTCGTCCCCGTCTCCCTCTCGACAATTTTTCCAATTGATCCCATAAAACCGCCAGACGTGGCTGCTGTTTCTGGGCTGCAGCTTCATCATGATAATTCCAAATCTGGAACAACATGATCTTCGTTTCAAGAAATAGAATAATAATACGTAATCATAGAGATCCTAATTGACATCATGTTTAATTACATTTCAGAAGTAGCATGAAGAATCAACGGTGTAGGGTGTTTAAAGATGAAACCACGCCATTTATCTGAGTCCTCATGCATGGATGGAAATTAACTTCAATGAAATATCCGTAACAACTATGTCTCATAAATCCATCTTCATACCTGTGGTTTTTTTCTAGACCTCAATTAGTGCTCGAAAGATATGCATTTAAGGTTCAATTTATATGAAATCATGAGTTATGTAAAAACACCACCTTTGAATAGTACTCAACCACAGCAAACTTCTTCATATTACCATATCCTGCACCTGCTGAGTCCATTCTTGTATGATAGCTTCATAAACATGACATCCCTGAAGAAACAAAATGAAGCATGTTTAAAGAAATAGTCATGCAACAGATTCATATCCCCACTTGATTCATGTCAAGAATAAGTAAGCACCTCATTTTCAGCCCCTCTTCGTCTCTACATCCTGTTATTGATGCAGTGCAGTAAGATCCATTCGTGCCAACAAGAGAAAATATGGTATGGTACAGTACAGTACAGCAGCCTCCTGTTGTTGTAGTTGTAGTTGTGGTTGTTCCGTCTTCTGATCGAACAATTTTCAGACCTCCTAACAATGAAATGCTCGCGGGAAGATTATTTATGCTTGTACCTCGTATATCCAACTTTTCTGAACATTCTAAACGTCCAAGTTCCTCTGGCAATTTCTCAACTCTAATACAATAGTAGAGACTGAGATCCTTTAGACTTTTCAACCTACATATGCTGTTCGGAATATCTCGTAAAACTTTGCACCATTCAATTTGTAGAGTCTCTAAACATTCTAATTGGCCAAGCTCCTCCGGTAACTTCTCAAGAAGCATACAATCAAAAAGATCTAGAAATTTCAGATGTTTCAACGATAAAATGCTATCAGGAAGATGTTTAATACTTGTAGACCTGAAAGCGAGCTGCTCTAGACATTGTAAGTTGTCAAGGTCTTTGGGCGCCTCTGGAATATCTCCCTCGAGTGTAAGGGATCCTAAGTGCTGTAAACCACAAATGCTTTCGAAAAAACTCTCAAGGTCCGTGCAAGCACAAGAGGAACCCATCGAAATAAGCTTCTCAACATTTCCAATCAATAAGGGTAGATCTTCCTCATGTGTACAATCAAACTGAAACTTGGGAAAATTATCATTGGGGTGCAATGGGCATGTATTTATCAACTTTCCATACAGATATAGGCTAGGTAATAATAATCCATAACAATATGTGTTGATATTTAAATTTGTAAACCTCAAAAAACCTTTTGCTTTTAAGTTGGTGAGCTTTTTTAGGCCTCCAATGGGAGCAAGAAGTTTTAGCAAACTAGAACATTTTTCAATGTGTAAACTCTCGAGATTTGGAGTTCCCCCAAGGTCAAGGGTCTTCAACTTTGAGCATCCTTTGATGTCCAGAGATTTGAGCATTACGTCTCCAACGGGGATGTGAAGTTCTACCAAATCACAAGATGTAAGAATCAATTTCTTGAGATTTCGGGTCAGCTCAAGGGTACTCAACTTTGAATTAATCACTTCGAGTTGTTCATATCTGACGGAATCGAGAAGTTGTACCAAATCATCATGCCCATCAAGAGTCAAAGCCTCAAGATTCCGAGTCATCCCAAGGTCAAAGGTCCTCAACTGTGGACATCCAAGGCTGAGGGTTCTTAGTTTGCAACGTTCATCGTGCATGCGAAGTTCCACCAAATTATAACATCCTTGAAGTTTTAATGTCTCGAGATTCGGAATTGACCCAATGTCAAGGGTCCTCAACRTTGGAATATCRAGGACAAGGGATTTGAGTTGTTGACATTCAAGGAACATGTCATGTTCTACCAAATAATCACATTCTTCTAATTTCAATATCTCGAAATCCGAAGTTGGTCCAAGGTTAAGGGACCTCAAAGAAGGTGGACAACTCAAGTCGAGGGATTTGAGATGTGGACATTCACGGTGGATGTAAAGTTCTACCAAATCCCTACATCCATGAAGATTCAATGTCTCGATATTCGGAACCAACCTAAGGTCAAGAGACCTCAACTTTGAACCACTCAGGTTGAGGGATGTGAGTTGTGGACATTTACATGGCATGACAAGTTCTACCAAATCACAACACCCATTAAGATTTAACGTCTCGATATTCGAAACCAACTTAAGGTCAAGGGACCTCAACTTTGGACTACTGACGTTGAGGAATTTGAGTTGTGGACGTTCACATGGAATGTGAAGTTCTACCAAATCTGAACATTCCATAAGATTCAACGTCTCGATATTCGGAACCAACTTAAGGTCAAGGGTACTCAACTTTGAACTATTGAGGTTGAGGGATTTGAGTTTTGGGCATGGAAGAGGCATGTGAAATTCTACCAAATCATGACTATATTCAAGATCTAATATCTCGAGATTTGGAGTTAGCCCAAGGTCAAAGGTCCTCAACTTTGACCAACGGAGCTCAAGGAATCGGAGTTTGGGAAGAACCTATGATAAGAAAAAGAAAAGATGGAGAGTGTGTAAAAAGAGAGCAATAGATGTGTAGTGTCATAATATATAAATGATGCAAAACCATTACTCTTACCTTTCTCTCTCCCCCTTCCCAAAGTTGTTTCATGCCCCAAATTTCAAGAGCAACAAGATTACTTGCTTGAAATGCTTTTGGTAAAACATGAAAAATGTCATGTTTCAACGTTAGATATTGCAAAGAATCTGGTAAGTATTGGACATCTTCATCATACTCCAAATCTTTTGCAAAGGTGATCACGTGAAGAAATCTAAGTTTCTCCATCTTTCTAAGGCCTTTCATAATAGTTTTTTTGTTGACTTTTGGCATGATCAGCTTTATACATGTTGCTTCAGTCCCCTGAAATCCAAAAGTATTGACCATGAAACTTACGGATGTAAATGATACCAGACAACTCGCCAACTACTCGAGATCGACTTGGTCAAAACTCGGTCAACACTCGACTCCAATAGGCTCCGCTCAAATTAGAACTCGACTCGAAATATATTAACGAGTTGAGTCGAGCTACCCAATACTCGACTCAAAAAGCTTGTGAGATACTCAATTTTTGTATATATAATTAGTTTTACAAATATAATCAGTTTTATAATATAATATGTACAATATAATGTAATAGAAACGTCTTATATTTATAAATATTTGAACAATATTGGACATTTTTAACTATAAAAACTAATCAATANAATATTTGAACAATATTGGACATTTTTAACTATAAAAACTAATCAATAATTTTGTCTACTAAAATCATAATTAAAAAAAGGGAAAATTAGTTTTACAATATAATTTGTACAATATAATGTAATAAAAACGTCTTATATTTATGAATAATTTTTTGAGGAAACCAACTTTCAAAATCGTCATTTTGGGGAACCAACTTGCAAACGATTCTTATTTTGGGGAACCAACTTTCAAAATCGTCATTTTGGGGAACCAACTTGCACCTGATTCCTATTTTAGAGAACCAACTTTCAAAATCGTCATTTGGGGAACCAACTTGCACCTGATTCTTATTTTAGAGAACCAACTTTCAAAATCATCATTTTGGGGAACCAACTTWCACCTAATTCCTATTTTGGGAAACCAACTTGCAAAATAATTATAGAAAAATAACTAAATTTTTTTTTTCCAAAAATTAATGCAATAAAATTTATTTTTCATTTCAAATCTCGTTTTTTTTAATTCAGATATCAAATTGAACATTTAAAAAAAAAAATCCAAATTACCACAATAAAAATTGTTTTTTACTAATGCAAAAAAAAATCAACTTAATAGAAAAAAATTAATTGATACGGATTGGTAAGATATAAAATTCTTGAATGTGATATTTAATATTTATTTTTTATTGCATCAATTAATTTTTTTCTATTAAATTGATTTATAGGAATCAGGTGCAAGTTGGTTCCCCAAAATGACTATTTTGAAAGTTGGTTCCCCAAAATAGGAATCAGGTGCAATTTGGTTCCCTAAAATGACGATTTTGAAAGTTGGTTCCCCAAAAAAGAAATTAGGCGAAAGTTGATTCTATTTTGGTGTAATTTTCCCTTAAAAAAGACAAAGAAACTACAAAATTTTTGCTGAAGTTGTCCCACATTGGAATAGAGATGGTAAAAAAAGAATGAAGAGGTGTTATAAAAAGAGAGGGACGTTAATCAAGTTTGTAACTTTGTTTTTTTGATGATGAAGTTTAAGGTGCATCTCTTTAATCATTTAAAATTTAAGAGAACACATTTAAGTTTTATATCCCTAAAATTTCATAAATTTTGACGGGTGAGCTTGATTCGAGTTCGAGTTGGAGCTTCATCCGAGTAGGAGTTCGAGCTTGAGTTTAAAAAAGTGCAATCAAGTTTGAGTCGAGTCTAGTTTTAACTACTTGCGAGTTTTTGAGTCGAGTTCGAACTTGAGAAATGGCTATCGAGTTTGAGTCAAGTATATTGATACTCGAGCTCGACTCGCATCATTTACACCCCTTGTGAAATTTACTTAAGTCATGCTGATTAAAAATTTGTTGGTTTTTTTCAACTTTACAAATAAGTTTGATTCTTACCAAATCTTTAACCAATATATCTTCAATTTCCTCCGCAATCCACAATCGAGAGTGTCTTCTAGGCTCATTAAGGTTCAAACGATGAACAATGTATCTCCCCATTTCTTCTATATGGTCATGCATCGTCAAGTACCCATCTTTAGAAATAGTTACGAGAGATTTGTTCTGAAGAACAGTCAAACCATGTATAGCATGAAATCCACGGCTTTCAAGCGCTATGATTGCTTCTTCTTTCACCCAACCTTTCAATAGGCATGCAACATCTAGGAATATTTCCTTGCAATCGGTATCAAGACCCATATAGCTTAACTCCAGCTTTTGTAGAGTTTCATGCAATGGAATTTTTTCAAGTCTTGCGAGGGTATCTATCCATACATCCTCGTTTGCATCACAGAGAAACGAACCCAAAACTGTGATTGTTAAGGGGAGACCAGCAGCATAACCTACAACGTTTCTTGATAGCTCTTCGTACCCAGGATTTGGACTCTCTTTCCCAAATGCACGCCTACTCAAGAGGCAAATTGCTTCGTCATCTGTTAATAGATTGACATTGTGAATATTTGAGTTCACTACTTTGTGTGCTACCAACACTTGCCCATCTCTTGTTGTGATGATAATTCTACTTCTCTTACCAAACCAATTAAGCTCACCCGCTAACGCCTTTAGTTGGTCTACATGATCCACATCATCAAGAACAACAAGAACCTTTCTACAACACATCATCTTTTTTATCATCTTTTTCCCATCATGAACATTACTTATA
>NC_037544.1:655254-663636 GCF_001531365.2 Cynara cardunculus var. scolymus
TGAGATCTCTTCCACAATTTTTTGGATAAATTTAGCTTCATGCCTGTGTATTTAAAGAAGACAAAATTAGCTTGCTCAAAATCCCACATGAACAATTCATTTAAATTTCAGATCTATAACATACATGTGAATACAAAGTCATTAAGAGAGTCATGTAATCATATCACATGTTTTATCTTTCAATAGGGACTCAGGTTTGAGTTAGAATTTGACAACACAACATGATCTCGCATGGATGACCGTTTCACATCTTAGGGTAAAGGTAGATTACAAAGAATCAGTACGAAATGATATGGATGAATTACCCATCTGCAGTGTTCTTCAACTCAAACCCAGAAAGATCGGCTGCTTCTTTTAGAGCCTTTCTCCATTTTTCAGCATCCTCTTTCTTTTCTTGTTTAGCAAAAGCTTTTCCAAATTCCCCACTTTGGTAGCGGACTTCAGTGGGTTCCACATCATAGAAGACGGGATAAGCATTATGCTCAGTCATCGTCTGGCACTCCATAATCTTTACAAACTCATCCAAGCACCAAGAAGAAGATGCATAGTTCCTGGAGAAAACAATTATATAGAACTTTGAGTCTTCAATGGATTCGATGATCTCATCACCGATCCTCTCCCCTTTCTTGATTCTCTCGTCATCTTTGCAAGTGTGGATGCTTTTGTGCTGAAGAGCATGATAGAGATGATCAATGAATGTCTTACGTGTGTCTTCACCTCTAAAACTCAAAAAAACATCATACTTAAAGCTCATCTGAACGGATGAAGTCGAAGAAGACGCCATTAAGGTTATTGCTTGAAGGATCCTTTGGAATATGATTGAAAAGAAAATTGAATGAAATTGGAAGGCAATAATGGTCGCTAGCACTCGTACTGTGAATATGATGCTGTTTGGATGACGTGGAGAATCCAAAACTTCTTACTTGGTCAAAAAAAAGATAAGATTTTTAGTTGAAGTATAAAAATGCAATCTAAGTATTTAGGGGCCACAAAAATGTTGATAAGGATGGCCCAAAATGTGGTGTTGTATACATCAGTGGCTCAAAAAGTGGAGAAGACAGTATGTTAATGTCTTAAAATATTATAGAGATTAATGAGGTGGTGTCTTTCACCTCTAAAACTCAAAAACATATTATTACGGTTCTAAATGAACCGAACGTTTCGTAAACGTTTGACTGAATGTTCGTTTATCTAATACATGCATAAACAATATCTTCTTCGTTCGTTTACGTTCGTTTATGTTTCTTTATATATGTTAAAATTTAATATTGTTGATATTAGAATGTAAAATCATTAAGTTAATTTTTTACAATTCCTTTTCCATCCCTCCTAAATTTACCCGGTTTTTCATTTTGTTATGTTGTTTTGGGGAACAAGATGATGAGTTGTTATTGTTTAATTGTGGTTCATTTGTGTTCATTTAGCATCTAAACGAACGAACATAAATGACCACGACCAAACATATTTTCTTAACGAACGAACATAAATGATCAACACGACCAAACATATTTTCTTAACGAACGAACATGAACACAAAAAAATTATGTTCGTTTACTGCTCGTGTTTGTTCGGTTAAATTAAACGAACGAACACGAACAAACCACCGTTTGTGTCCGTTCGATTCGTTTACAGTCCAACGTATTATTCTAGTGGTTTTGTCTTTTTTGCATTATAACTTCCAATTCTTCATATGACTTGTAGGTGCCAACTAGCAATCTTCCTACATGCTTTATATATAAAGAGTTACGAAACCCAGGGAAAGACCTCCATGGGTAAAATGACTTCATCTTTTTTGGTCAAATCAATTCATAAACTGTTAGAGTCCCACATCGGCTAGATTTGGACCATTTTTGCTCTATATATATCAGAACCCCCATCTCTCCTAAAGGGCTGTTTTGGAGATTAATCTGAGGTTCCACACATTCTCACCTAAAATTTATACATAGAAGATCCAGAAGTCATCTTGGTTTTGAAAGCTGGTTCGAAGGTCCAACTCTAGTAATATAAGTAAGCAGAATTGCTTTCCAAATTCTATTTTTTGCAGCCATTTAAGTTCAGCCAACAACTTGAGATGAAATAAATACATGTTAGCAGCCCTTCTTTCAGGAATGTATGTATGTAATTTGAGAAATTGGGTGTAATTTATCCTGTTGCTGCTGTACACATGTTTTTATATATATACTCATTGTTTTTTTAAGAGGTGTTGAAGTCTGAAGTCTTATTTCACTTCAGCTTCTCCCGGCTAATCAAACAACAATGAAGGAACTTAAACCCCGCCTTCATCTCTATATCCCGTTTTTAGCAAAATGTGATGCAGATGCGTAGTGATCACAAACAATATAGAAAAAAGTTAACAGCCGAGATTCTTAGGAGCTACTATATGTACCGCGAGTGTCGACCAAGTTGCAAACCCATGATTGGCCGTAAAACGTGCGGCTAAATATTTTACGATAACATGTTAAGCAAAAAAAAAAAGTAACCGATGATAAGAAAGAGTGTTTACCATGCTACTGTAGATGTAGTTGCGGGTGATTTGTCTTCAGACCGAAAAATTTCCAAACCTTGTAACGATAAAATACTCGGTGGAAGATTATCTATGCGTGTACCTCTTATGTCTAAGTATTCTAAACATCCTAAACGTCCAAGTTCCTCAGGCAATTCTTCAACTCTATTACAGTAGAAGCTAGGACTTAATTTATATGACCAAAATATAAAACGTCCTATCTAAACGCGTTGAAGTAAGTTTATATGACGCTTTTAGGCGTTTTAACAAAATTTTAAGACATTTTAAATATAAAGCGTCACATTAACAACTTTATAGGACACTTTTGAGAATGTGTCCTATAAACTCAATTTTTTATAAGACACTTGTTTTATAGGACAGTTTTCAAATAGTATCCTAGAAAATTGCTAACGAGACGTTTTATATTAAAAGTATCCTAAAAACATATTAAAACGTCATATAAACTTATTACAACACCTTTATAAGGAATGATTGCAATGGTGGTGTGGACTACGTGAAGATGGTCGACATATGGTGGTGGTTGTGGAAGATGTGGAGGTGGAGATGGAGATGGAGATGGTGGGCGGTGGTAGTCCAAATAATATGTATATGAAAGGGGCGGGGGGTGGACGATTGTTAAGTCCAAATACCAGTCTGTGTCTTTTGGCACTCCATAATCTTAACCAAACATCACGATGAAGATGCATAGTTCTTGGAGAAAACAATTACATAGTACTTAAAGCTGGTCTTGTTGACGGATGAAGTTGAAGAAGAAGACGCCATTGAAGGATCCTATTAATCAAAATCAAAACTTTGTTGGCTTAATGTGTAAGGAATGATTGCAATGAAAAGTATATGAGATGCGATGCTCACATGTATAACCCTCAAGAAGCCAATAATGGCTCTGTGAAAATGATGTGTGTTTGTTTGGAGAAACAGTAGCCTCTCATTTTTGTCTGAATACATAAGATCTAATCATTAAATTACAGATTTAGTCCCTGTGGATATATGAAACTTACAGATTGATCCCTAACCCTAAAAGAAAGTATGGATAGAATCTGGTTTGATGAAGTTTCTCTCTTTATTTACTGTGTGCATACATACACACAGCAACAAGGACATGCTAAGTTCAAAAAAACATTTTTTTTATTAACCTGGATATTCAACCCGCTATACGAGCCGACTAATCCTAGGGCAACCACCTGGCCGGAGTCACCGCATTTGAACCTCGGTGGCCACAAGAGGATTTTTGTTCCTTCTTGATTTGAACCCGGGACCTCCAGACACTTTTGACCTTTTGAGCTAAGCTCAAACCAATCAGACACCACCCTTGTTATACCAAAAGCTTTTAATTATACCGTAGAATAAGATAACAGATAGTGACATATATGTTAACCACAGAAAGAGGGTTAAATTAGGATCCTAACCTAACCTTAAACCTAAACAATTAACAATTTGAATCTAAATAGGTTTTACACGTCTAAAACATTCCAAAAAATTAATCATTCTAAACACTAAAGTTCATTGAATTTTTTAGACTTTCACAAGTTTAGATTATCAAATATATTACGTCAGCTTTTTACGTAAAAGCTGACGTGGATTCTTCCTTTTATTCTGTTATTAAAGGGTTTAATTTAATGTATAATTAAAGAAAAGTTAAAACCTAAAATACATCATAAGAAAACGAATTTTAAATAAAGAATTCAATCATATGAATATCTTATAATAATTTTAAAATACGAGTAGGTAAATTTATTTTGATTAAAAAACTATCATTTTATTTGTTTTATTAAAACTATAAAACATACTTATAAATATTAAAATGGTACTCATGCAATGCAGCGAGATACATCTCGATTCTTGATATTTGACGCTTCATCTGCTTTTGTCACTCTATATTCTTGTGTTGTATGGGCATCTTGGCTAAAAATGAAGGTGGAACCATAAGCCATTTTTATCAAGAAACTTCCCTGTTAGCGGTAACCGTAGAGATTACCAAACATTTACCCGGTAAGTACTTACGGATAAACTTTAACACTATTATTTACTTATCGGGTAATATTTTAGTCTACCAAAACAACATTGTATGCAACAATTTACCCGGTAAGCGCTTACCGTGATAAAAGTCGTAGCCCTTACTTACCGGGTAAAACTTATGGTCCTTATCTCACTCTTACCAGGTAACATTCTTGGTCCTTGTCATATTCATCCAGTGAGGTAATGTGACTTGGTAAGCGCTTACCCGGGTAAGTGTTTGATAAACGGCCATGGATGCTTTCTTCTAGTCCTGCATTGTTTGTTGTTAAGATTGTAGAATGCTTGGATTTTACGTTGCAAGAGGTTGGAATTAGAGAAGATTATGTAGGGAAGAATGTAACATTTAGATATCATGGATGTGAATGGAACTTTCATAACATAAACCAAAAAATGTCAAGTTACAAAACATAAACATAACCCAAAATAATGTCTTCAATCTTTGTGCATTTCTTGAAGTAAAACATCAATTAATCAAACATCACCTAAACCCGGTTCACATGTCTTGACGGTTTGAGTTGCTACGTACGAAGCAAACAGCAAAATATTCGGACCAACAAGATATCTATGCTGACATATAGAACATGAGAGTCCTTGTTACGGCAACATTGTCCAAGATCCTGTAAAAATGAATGAAATGTGATGTAACCGATGAAGTAATTTTCTAAAAGGGAGTTGAGATTGCAGGAACATAATAAGAAGTTTCACATCTGACAAAAACGTTTCAGCTATGGAAAACTGATTGAGGGTATGATCCTTCGATTCAATGAAGTGTTGAAACGAAGAACACGAAAACAAACAAAATAGCTGAAAAAAGCATGCAAGTGACCATAAAACAAAAGAAAAGTAAAAGAATCACCTCTTACAATATATAGTTGTTTGTGAATTAGCTTTTTTGGCCTTTGGACCTCTCAAAATCATCTATGGAGACTTCTGTTGTGGTTGCCTGAATGTCATTCACAGTCTATGTAGCAGAATGTTCCGTCTTCTGAGGTTTGTATCGGGGATGTAAGACCATACGACTGAAGAAGCCGTCTATAACCAACAATGCACAAACATCGCAACTCAAAAATGCTTTCAGGAAGATGTCTTATGTACCTCCTATATTTAACTCTCTTAAGCATTTTAATCGTCCAATTCCCTCCGGTAATTTCTCAATCGCGATACAACCAGAGAGAAGAAAATACTGCAGAAGTTTCATATTACAGATGCTGTCGGGAATATGTCGTAGAATTACACACTCCGATAGGATTAGCTTCTCTAAACATTCTAATCGGCCAAGATCTTCAGGTAACGTCTCAAGAAACCAACAACGATCAAGTTTGAGATATTTCAGATGTTTTAGCTTACAAATGCTATCCGGCAGATATGTAATCTTCGTAGACAACAAATTTAGCTCCTCTAGACATTCCAATCGATCAAGGTCTTTGGGTGACTCTGGAATACCACCTTCGAGTGTAAGCTTTCTTAAATATTGTAAACCACAAATGCTTTGAGAAAAACGTTCAAGGTTTGTGCAAGCACAAAGACCAAATGAAATAAGCTTCTCTAGATTTCCAATCCAGGGTCCATTTTCTTCATAAAAACATTCAAATCTAAAGTTCGACAAATTATTGCCCAAGTGCAACGGGCACATTTCTAGGGACTCTGCCTTCAAATGTAACATAGATGCACAACCAACTTCAACCGATTCAAACACTTTTATGAACAAAAAAGACTTGAACCTCAAACAACCACTTAAGTTTACGTAGTCAAGCTCTTTTGGACACCCATCATGTGCATGAACTTCTACCAGATGATGACAATCTTTAAGACTTAACGTCTTCAAATTCGGAGTCCACCCAAGGTCAAAGGTCCTTAATTGTGCACCCATGATATAGATGGATTCGAGCTTTAGACATTTAATGTGGACATGAAGTTCTACCAAGTCATAACATCCTGTAAGTGTTAATGTCTCGAGGTTTGGTGCCCCTCGAAGGTCAAGGGTCCTCAACTTAGAAGACTGGAGGACAAGGGTTTTGAGCCTTAGACATTCATCGGGAATGTGAAGTTCTTCCAAATCATCACATATATCAAGACTTAATGTCTTGAGATACGGAGTCCCTCGAAGGTCAAGGGCCCTTAACTTAGAAGACCAGAGGTCAAGGGATTTGAGCCTTAGCCATTCAACGGGAATGTGAAGTTCTTCTAAATCATGACATCCATCTAGACTTAATGTCTCGAGATACGAAGTCCCTCGAAGGTCAAGATTCCTCAACTTAGAAGAAGAGACGTTGAGGGATTTGAGCCTTAGACATTCAACGGGAATGTGAAGTTCTTCCAAATCATGACATCCATCTAGACTTAATGTCTCGAGATACGAAGTCCCTCGAAGGTCAAGGGTCCTCAACTTAGAAGACTGGAGGACAAGGGATTTGAGCCTTAGCCATTTAACGGGAATGTGAAGTTCTTCCAAATCATCACATCCATCAAGACTTAATGTCTCGAGAAACGGAGTCCCTCGAAGGTCAAGGGTCCTCAACTTAGAAGACCGGAGGACAAGGGATTTGAGCCTTACCCATTCAACGGGAATGTGAAGTTCTTCCAAATCATCACATCCATCAAGACTTAATGTCATGAGATACGGAGTTCCTCGAAGGTCAAGGGTCCTCAACTTAGAAGACTGGAGGACAAGGGATTTGAGCCTCAGCCATTCAACGAGAATGTGAAGTTCTTCCAAATCATCACATCCATCAAGACTTAATGTCTCGAGATACGGAGTCCCACGAAGGTCAAGGGTCCTCAATTTAGAAGACTGGAGGACAAGGGATTTGAGCTTTAGACATTTAATGTGAACGTGAAGTTCTACCAAGGCATAACATCCTCTAAGTCTAAATGTCTCGAGATTTGGTGCCCCTCGAAGGTCAAGGGTCCTCAACTTAGTAGACCAGAGGACAAGGGATTCGAGCCTTAGCCATTCAACGGGAATGTGAAGTTCTTCCAAATCATGACATCCATCAAGACTTAATGTCTCGAGATACGTAGTCCCTCGAAGGTCAAGGGTCCTCAACTTAGAAGACCGGAGGACAAGGGATTTGAACCTTAGACATTCAAAGGGAATGTGAAGTTCTTCCAAATCAATACAACGTTCCATTTTTAATTTCTCTAGATTCGGAAAAAGACCAAGATCAAGGCTCTTCAACTTTGAATATTTAAAAGTAAGGAATCTGAGCTTCTTAAGAACCTATCATAAACAAAAAAAAAGAGTAAGTACTAGTGTAGTAGCAAACCAAACAAAACCAAAAGGTGAAGAATATAATGAATCATGCAAAACAATAATTGGATAATTATTCTACCTTTCTTTCTCCTCCTTCCCAAACTTGTACAATTCTGCTTTGCTGCATATGAAGTCCAACAAGATTATTTGCTTTAAATGTTCTGGGTAAGGACCCAAAACCACAGTAGCTTAGATATCGTAAAGCATTTGGAAGGTATTTGCTAACTTCATCACATTCCAAATCAAAATCATAATAATCAAGATACAACAGAAGATATCTAAGATTCTTCATGTTTCCAAGGCCTTCCAAAATTTCTGGATCGAGTTCTGAGTCTATACTCCATTGTATACCTGTTGTTGCTTCAGTACCCTGTGATCCAAAAGCAGTGACCATGAAACTTGTGTCATAACAAATGAAAATGTGTTAGTTTATTCAACCCTACAAAAAAAAATTGATCTTTACTTGATTATTAACCAACATGTTTTCAATTTCCTCTCCAATCCACAATCGACTATGTCTGTAAGGCTCCCTCGGGTGCAAGCGGCGAACAATATTCTTGCCCATTTCTTCTATATGATCATGCATGCC
>NC_037544.1:665141-669768 GCF_001531365.2 Cynara cardunculus var. scolymus
CGATCCTCTCCCCTTTCTTGATTCTCTCGTCATCTTTGTAAGTGTGGATGCTTTTGTGCTGAAGAGCATGATAGAGATGATCAACGAATGTCTTACGAGTGTCTTCACCTCGAAAACTCAAAAAAACATCATACTTAAAGCTCGTCTGAGCAGATGAAGTCGAAGAAGATGCCATTTAAAGTTATGCTTGAAGGATTCTATAGATTATTAAAAAAGGATAGGAATAGGGGAGGAGTCACATATGACTTTGATTATTTGTTAAAAAAAAGAAAAAAAAAGTATTTTATGCCGTCTGATAATATTTACTAATGTTGATCCAATATGATGAAGATGACATATAAAATAAATTAGGTCGGAAAATAAAGACGCTATTAATTAATATAATGATTTTTTAAATATAAATAAAGACACTAGTAATTAATATAATAAATTTTTAAATATAAATAAAAACTCTATTATTTGGTCAAAAAGATGTTAGGACTAGTTCTCGAGCACTAACATCTTTTTTTTCTTCTTTACATATGTGAAATCAGAATTGCACAAAATAAATCTATGTTCGGAAAAAGCGTGGTCCTAGTAAGCCTGAAGCCCACCCAATGACTCAAAACCTGATCACACCGAAATTTTGGTAACTGTCTAAAAAGGCTTAATTTAATCTTTTTGTTCAACTTCTAATCTTGAACCTAAAAGAAAAAGAACTTGCCTTTCTCTGCTTACCAAAAACGGTCCGAACCTTATACATCTCTATGTAAAACACACAGAACAGGAGTAATTATTACCATTAATTTCAAGATAATCTACTTAATTATCACAATATATACATATATATATATATATATGGTATATTTCTTTTACAACCTTGTGTATTTGTACAACCCTTACAACCCAATTAATTGAGATTAATTATAGAAATGATGGGAGTTCATTTATTAAGATTTGAATATTTATGGAATATGAATAGAGTTCATTRATTATGATTAATATTTTATATTATGAAACAATCAAAACTTCTATGAAATCACATATTCCTCAAATGAAATGGATGGTTGAGATTGGATTGTATAGGTTCCACAAATATCAAAAGTTGTGTAATAAACAACCTCTCTATATATATATATATATATATTGCTTATTAAAATTGCACAACATGGTAGAGAATCATGATTAAAAAGGAAAAAAGACTTCAAATTCCTCACACGTTTCTTATTATTCAAATGGGGTGGGGTTATAAATTAATGACGTCATTATTTTCTAGAAAGAGAAAGACCATAAAATTCATTATTACATGTTTATGATGGTTCTCTTTATTGGATGGTTGCAGGCGTTTTAACAAAAAATTTAGAACATCTTTAAAATAAAGTATTATATTAGTTATTTTATAAGACATTATTTGAACAAACCACTACAATAAAATTGGGTTTATAGGACGCCCTCAATTTCGAAGCGTCCCAATAGAATATTTTATAGGATTTAATTTATAAGACTAAAATATAAAGCGTCCTATCTAAAGACGTTGTAATAAGTTTATATGACGTTTTTATGTGTCTTAACATATTTTTTAGGATATTTTTAATACAAGGCGTCGTATTAGCATCTTTATATGACACTTTTGAGAAAGTGTCCTATAAACTCAAGTTTTTATAAGAAACTTATTTTATCAGACGGTTTTTCAAATAGTGTTCTATAAAATTGTTAAAGGAACGCTTTATATTAAAGTGTCATAAAAAAAAACTTATTAAGACGTCAAAAAACGTCATATATAAACTTATTACAACATATTTAGATATGACACTTTATTTTTTTTGTTCTATTAACTAAGTCCTATAAAGAGATCTATTAGGACGCTTAGAAGTTGGGAGCGTCCTACAGAACCGATTTCGTTGTAGGGAACGTCTTACAAAGACAAGTCCCCAATAAAAACAAGTTGAGAATGTGGTAAAAGCATGTTAATTAGATAGGAAAAAGGTTGGGAAGTTAGAACAATAATGATAAGGGTAGAGTTTTAACAAACGCATGATGATTTATATATGTAATTCATCCTAAATAATAATTAATGACATGTTATATGTGATGCAAATATAGTTCCTTTAAACATTCTAATCGACCAAGGTAACTTCTGAAGAAGCATACAACCAAAGTTTAAAACTCACAACTTGAAAAATGTATTTTACATTCGATTGTTCTCGTTTGGTGACCAAACAGTTATAGGCGAGACTCGAGAGGTGAGAGACGAATCGATTTGAGCAGAGGCCAGAAACAGAGAATACAAATTGCATGCACTAGCTCTATACSAAGATGCTGATAATTAACCTGTTCGATGAACCATTCAATGTTGTGGATGCTATCAACGGAACCCATCTTTTCAAACCAAACCCAATAAATCCCACTCAAAAGAGGGTMTAGGGAGGGTGAGATGTACGCAGACCTAACCTCTACAACAACCAATAGAGCCGTTGTTTCCATGAAGACCACGACAGTGTGAATAGACATGTAGAAAGTCCAAAGACCAACACACGATGAACATAGGACAGCTGTAGTTACTTGTATTCTTTAATACTAGTTGTGTACCCAAACAATTTTAGCGAGATGTAAAACTTTATTATAAACTGGTAATAGAAAACTAATATAATTCCTCATAGAGCAGAGTATGATGCTTGGAATTTTTTCAAGTCTTGCGAGGGTATCTATCCATACATGCTCCTTAGCATTACAGAGAAACGCACCCAAAACTGTGATTGTTAAGGGGAGACCACCAGCATAACTTATAACATTTCTTGATAACTCTTCATACCCTGGATTTGGATTCTCGTTCCCAAATGCACACCTACTCAAGAGGCAAATTGCTTCGTCATCTGTTAATAGATTGACATCATGAATATTGGAGTTCGTTATTTTGTGTGCTACCAATACTTGCTTGTCTCTTGTTGTAATGATAATTTTACTTCCGGGCTTAAACCAATTAGGTTCACCGGCTAACGCCTTGAGCTGCTCTACATCATTTACGTCATCTAGAACAACAAGAACCTTTATACCACCCATCTTCTTTTTCATCTCCTTTTTCCCTTCAAGAACCCCATTTACATATATGTCTTGCTTTTTCAACACATCTCTAAGGACTTGTTGTTGCAACGATTTCAAACCTAATTGAAGAGAATTTGAACATTCCCGGACATTCTCCACAAAGCTGCTACCTTCCAACTCATTGCATATTTGATCAAAAACAGCCCTTGCCAAAGTTGTCTTCCCACCACCTCCCATCCCCACGATTCCTATCATGCTTAACTCATCGGGAAATGCATTTAAAGATGAAACCACACCATTTATCCGAGTCCTCATGCCTATTAAATTGCCATCAGCGTTGACGACGGGTAGCTTGGATGAGATATCCTTAACAACTAGTTTGATAAGTTCAACTTCATGCCTGTATGTTAAACAAGAATCAATTAGCTTTCTCAAACTCCAACATCAACAATTACTTGTATATCTACAAAATACAAACATATAAGAAGGTATCAAGGAGTTACATATGTAATCATATTTCAGTTTGGTCTTTCACGAAGAGTACCCAATTTCGAGTCAAAGTTTGACGATAAAACACGAGAAGAAACAAAATGAAAGAATTACCCATCCGCGGTGGTCCTAAAGTCCCTCCCACTGAACGATACTGCATCTTCTAGAGCCTTTCTCCATTTCCTTTTAGACTCTACTTTTCTACATTTGGCAAAGGCTTCTCCAAATGCCCCACTTTGTTTACGGACTTCAGTCGGTTCCACATCATAGAAGATGGGGTAAAGGGTCTGCTTAGTCTGCTTCTTTTGGCACTCCATAATCATGACAAGTTCGTCCAAGCACCAAGACGAAGATGCGTAGTTCTTGGAGAAAACAATGACATGGAATCGTGATTCTTCAATGGCTTGAATGAGCTCCTTGCTGATTTTTTCCCTTTCTCGAGATTCTTGTCATCCTTGTAAGTTTCAATGTTTTCTTTCTTAAGAGCCTCATAAAGATGATCGACGAAGCTCTTACGAGTATCTTCACCTCTAAAACTCAAAAATACATCGTACTTGAAGCTGGTCATGGGAATGGATGAAGCTAAAGAAGGAGAAGAAGCCATTGAAGGTATGATCGAAGGATCCTATTTTTCAAATAAAAAATTAGTTGCAAAACTTGAAGAGATGTATAACCCTCCAGAAGGTGATGGCTATGTGAAAGTGATCTGTTTGGAGAAACAATAGATAGGATTGTCCTTTGAAGAGTAAATTACAGATTTAGTCCATGTGGATATATAAAACTTACAGTTTGATCCCTAACCAAAAAAAAAAAAAACATGGATAGAGTATTCGATCAGGTCCCTTTTTGTATCTTGTGTGTTTTGATGAAATTTGTTTCTCTTTCTCTGCAATGGATACATATACTACTGATCAACTTTTTCGACGATCTTATCCGTCGAAAATCCTTCGAAAAACAGAGTTAAAAACGAATTTTAATTAATTATGTATTTAGTTAAATTTTATAATCAACCCAAAAGTAATTTAATCAAATATTTCTATTTTTTTAATTTGAAAAATCAACCAATGAAATATATTTTATTTTTCATTAAAATAAATTTCATTAGTTGTTCTTTTTA
>NC_037544.1:672163-696292 GCF_001531365.2 Cynara cardunculus var. scolymus
TAATGAAATAATTTATTTTTGGTTTAATAATATAACATTTTATAAAGATAATAATTAAGTATTCTGTTAGAACTCAATAATTATCCTAATTATATTTTAGATTTTTTATATTTAAAATAAGATGTTTGTCCTGTATTTGATTGTGGTTATCTGCAGTTAGTTACATGAATTCAGATATGGGATGAATTCGGATAGGGATGAACGGGTTTAAGAGTTTTTAAGAGTTTTAAAAGTTTTTTAGAGTTTTAGTTAAATGCTTTATAAGATAGTATAGATAATGATTTTAATATAAATAAAGACTCTATTATTTAGTCAAAAAGATGCGTAAGACACGGAATTATTAGCACTAATTTCAAGATAATCTACTTAATGATCACAATATATATAGACTTGAAATCACGTGAGACCAGCCTGTTTTCGTGAAACCCGTGAGACCAACTTTTTACACTTGAAACTTCACAGCAAAATGCTGTGAAGGTAACATTCACAGTGTTTTTGCTGTGAAGGTTCGACTTTTTTAAACCTTCACAGTGTTTTTGCTGTGAAGTTTCAAGTGTAAAAATATGGTCTCACGGGTCTCACGAAAACATGTTGGTCTCACGTGAACCCAACCCTATATATATATATATATATATATATATATATATATATATTGCTTATTAAAATTGGAAAACATGGTAGATATGATTAGAGGTGCTCAAAAAACTGACCAATCTCGTCAATCCAATCCAAAGAACATGATGCATTATACAACATATTTAATATGATTATTGTGTTGTTGATTAATATATGTACATTAGAAGTAGACCAATCCATAATTAGTTATATTCAAAATTATATCACAATTTCAACAGTAGTTTTATTTTCTTATTTGCATGAACTTTCAACTTACTTTTTTGAGTTTGTTAACGTTGTTTGTATGTTCTCATTTTGATTTACTTCGTTTAAACAAAACCCTTAGCTAGATTGTAAAATAATGTACCAAACTTCAACCCGATTAACCCAACCAACTCAAACCCAATCCGTACGTACGGTTTGGATTGTGTTGGGTTGGGTTGATATATTTCAAACACAAATATTGATTTGGTTTATTCAAATGCCTTCAACCCAAAAAGCCAACAATGTATAAATATCTTAATAGACGGTTTATATATAGGATCAAACAACAAAGTTTTTTTTATCTAAAAGTGTTGTAATAAGTTTATTGGATGCTTTTAAACATCTTAAAAAAAATTAGAACATTTTTAAAATAAAACATCATATTAGTTATTTTATAGGACAGTATTTGAACAAACCACTACGACAAAATTAGGTTTATAGGACGTCTCCAATCTCTAATCGTCTCAATAGACCGCTTTATAGAACTTAATTTATAGGATTAAAATATAAAGCGTCCTATCTAAATACGTTGTAATAAGTTTATATGACATTTTTAGGTGTCTTAACAGGTTTTTTAGGATATTTTAATATAAAACGTCGCATTAGCAACTTTATATGACATTTTTTAGAAACTGTCCTATAAACTCAATTTTTTTATAAGACACTTGTTTTATAGGACGATTTTTTCAAATCGTGTCCTATAAAACGTCATATTAGTTATTTTATAGGACATTATTTGAACAAGCCACTACAACAAAATTGGGTTTATATGATACCCTCAATCTTTAAGCGTCCCAGTAAACCACTTTATAGGACTTAATTTATAGAACCAAAATATAAAGCGTCGTTTTTAAATGCGTTGTAGTAAGTTTATATGACGCTTTTAGGTGTCTTAACAAGTTTTTTAAGACATTTTAAATATAAGTGTCGTATTAACAACTTTATAGGACACTTTTGAGAAAGTGTCCTATAAACTCAATTTTTTATAAGACACTTTTTTATAAGACGGTTTTTCAAATAGTGTTCTAGAAAATTGTTAACAAGATGTTTTATATTAAAAGTGTCTTATAAACTTATTAAAACGTAAAAAAAGTCATATAAACTTATTACAACGTCTTTAGATAGAACACTTTATTTTTTTAGTCCTATAAAAAGGTCTATTAGGACGGTTAGAAGTTGAGAGCGTCCTATAAACCCGATTTTGTTGTAGTGAACGTCTTACAAAGACAAGTCCCCTATAAAAATAAGTTAAGAATGTTCTATATATTAGATAGGAAAAAACATTGGGAAGTTAGAATAATAATGATAACTGGTAGGGTTTTAACAAAATGTATGATGATTTTACATACCTCCAACTATTAATATGACTTTGAGTGCTGTAATAATTTCTTACTTTCAAATAATTTGACATTGAAAAGTGTTGTATTAGACTTACATGATAGAACGCTAAAACAACATCAAAAGTAAAAGTCCTATTAAACTAAATCAAATAGGACTAATAAAATAATATGTCGTATTAGTCTTTTTTTTAGAGGACGGATCTTGAAAAATGTCCCAAAAAAGTATCCTATAAACATCTTTTTGTTTTAGTGTGTCAACCCAAGATGCCATCAATGTATGAAGTCTTAATAGACTGTTTATATATATATATATATGACCAAACAACATAGTTTTTATCTAAAAGTGTTGTAATAAGTTTATTGAATGCTTTTGAGCGTCTTAACAAATTTTTTAGATCTTTAAAAATAAAACGTCATATTAGTTATTTTATAAGATACTGTTTGAACAAACCACTACAACAAAATTAGGTTTATAGGACGCCCTTATCTCTAATCGTCCCAATAAACCGCTTTATAGGACTTAATTTATAGGACCAAAATATAAAACGTCCTATCGAAAGGCGTTGTAATAAGTTTATATGACGCTTTTGGACGTCTTAACAAGTTTTTTAGGAAATTTTTAATACAAAGCATCGCATTAGCAACTTTATAGGACACTTTTGAGAAAGTGTCATGTAAACTGAATTTTTTATAAGACACTTGTTTTTATAGAAAGTCTTTTCAAATAATGTCCTATAAAATTGCTAGCGAGACGCTTTACATTAAATGTGTCCTAAAAAACTTGTTAAGACGTCAAAAAAGGTCATATGAATTTGTTACAACGTCTTTAGATAGGACACTTTAATTTTTGGTCCTATAAACTAAGTCCTATAAAAAGGTCTATTAGGACGCTTAGAAATTGGGAGCGTCATAATAAACCCGATTTTATTGTAGTATCATCTCTATATCCCGTATTTAGCAAAATGTGATGCATATACATTCGATCCGAAGAGGAGAAAATAAGGTTGAACAACACATTCCCTTGATTGGCGACATGAATTCTTTTGTGCTTTTAACCGCCATGATGCACCCTTATACATATATAACACAACAACAAAAATTAAACAAAAGATGCGTAGTGATCACAATATAAATAGGTATGGTGGATAACAGAAAACCTGTCAGCAAATCTTATCCACAATGGATAAGATTTTAAATCAAACAAAGAAAACCGTTAATAGATAAGAAAACGAGCACACAGTGTTCGGCGCGACCAGCCGCGAGGGACACTGTTTGCGCGTATCTAGGGAATCCCGATCAGCAACCATCTAAATGGACTTCAAGACTTAAATGGGTGCTTTCTTCTAGTCCTGCATTCTTTGTTTCTAAGATTGTAGGATGATCTCTAAGAACTTCCGCTTACTTCATAGAGAGAATGTGAAGAGGGTATGATCCTTCGACAAAAAGGTTTCAGCTATGGAAAACTGATTGAGCTGAAACCAAATCATGAGACCCAAAAGATTAAACATCAAGTTCATCACGACATGTGAAGAGGGCATGATCCTTCGATTCAATGAAGTGCTGAAACGAAGCACACGAAAACAAACAACATAGCTAAAAAAGCATGCAACTGACCATAAAACAAAAGAAATGGTAAGAGAATCACCTGTTACAATATATAGTTGTTTGTGAATTAGCTTTTTTGGCCTTTGGACCTCTCAAAATCATCCATGGAGACTTCTGTGGTGGTTGCCTGAATGTCATTCACAGCTCTATGTAGCAGAATGTTTCGTCTTCTGAGGTTTGTATCTCGGATGTAAGACCATACGACTGAAGAAGCCATCTATAACCAACAATGCGCAGAAATGGCAACTCAAAATTTCTCTCTCTTATCTTTGTAACTCCTATATACACCTCAAAAATCATTTCTCTTACGGATGCACGTTCTATTTTCAACTCAAAAATGCTTTCTGGAAGATGTCTTATGTTTGTACCTTCTATATTTAACTCTCTTAACCTATTTAATCGTCCAATTTCCTCCGGTAGTTTCTCAATCGCAATACAACCAGGGAGAAGAAAAAACCACAGACGTTTCATATTACAGATGCTATCTGGAATATGTCGTAGAAATACACACTCTGAAAGGATTAGCTTCTCTAAACATTCTAATCGGCCAAGATCTTCAGGTAACGTCTCAAGAAACCAACAACGATCAAGTTTGAGATATTTCAGATGTTTTAGCTTACAAATGCTATCCGGCAAATGTGTTATCTTTGTAGACAATAAATTTAGCTCCTCTAGACATTCCAATCGGTCAAGGTCTTTGGGTGACTCTGGAATACCACCTTCGAGTGTAAGCTTTCTTAAATATCGTAAACCACAAATGCTTTGAGAAAAACGCTCAAGATTTGTGCAAGCACAAAGACCAAATGAAATAAGCTTCTCTAGATTTCCAATCCAGGGTCCTTTTTCTTCTTCATAAAAACATTCAAATCTAAAGTTCGACATATTATTGCCCAAGTGCAACGGGCACATTTCTAGGGACTCTGCCTTCAAATGTAACATAGATGCACAACCAACTTTAACCGCTTCAAACTGTTTTATGAACAAAAAAGACTTAAACCTCAAACAACCACTTAAGTCTATGTATTTAAGCTTTTTTGGACACCCATCATTTGCATGAACTTCTACCAGATGATAACAATCTGTAAGAATTAACATCTTCAAATTCGGAGTCCACCCAAGGTCAAAGGTCCTTAACTGTGCACCCATGATATCGATGGATTCGAGCTTTAGACATTCAATGTGAACGTGAAGTTCTACCAAGTCATAACATCCTCTAAGTCTTAATGTCTCGAGATTTGGTGCCCCTCGAAGGTCAAGGGTCCTCAACCTAGAAGAATCAAGGACAAGGGATTTGAGCCTTAGACATTCAACGGGAATGTGAAGTTCTGCCAAATCATGACATCCCTCAAGACTTAATGTCTCAAGATACGGAGTCCCTCGAAGGTCAAGGGTCCTCAACTTAGAAGACCTGAGGACAAGGGATTTGAGCCTTAGGCATTCAACGGGAATGTGAAGTTCTACAAAATCATCACATCCAATAAGACTTAATGTCTCGAGATACGGAGTCCCTCGAAGGTCAAGGGCCCTCAACTTAGAAGAATCGAGGACAAGGGATTCGAGCCTTAGCCATTCAACGGGAATGTGAGGTTCTTCCAAATCATCACATCCATGAAGACTTAATGTCTCGAGATACGGAGTCCCTCGAAGGTCAAGGGCCCTCAACTTAGAAGAATCGAGGACAAGGGATTTGAGATTCGGAGTCCACCCAAGGTCAAAGGTCCTTAACTGTGCACTCATGATATTGATGGAATCGAGCTTTAGACATTTAATGTGAACGTGAAGTTCTATCAAGTCATAACATACTCCAAGTTTTAATGTCTTGAGATTTGGAGCCCCTCGAAGGTCAAGGGTCCTCAACTTAGAGGAATCGAGGACAAGGGATTTGAACCTTAGACATTCAACAGGAATGTGAAGTTCTACCAAATCATGACATCCATGAAGACTTAATGTCTCGAGATACGGAATCCCTCGAAGGTCAAGGGTTCTCAACTTAGAAGATTTGAGGACAAGGGATTTGAGCCTTAAACATTCAACGGGAATGTGAAGCTCTTCAAAATTATAACAACGTTCTATATTTAATTTCTCAAGATTCGGAAAAAGACCAAGATCAAGGCTCTTCAAGTTTGAATCTATAAAAGTAAGGAATCTGAGCTTCTTAAGAACCTATCATAAACAAAAAAAAAAAAAAGTAAGTATGGGTGTAGCAACAAACCAAACCAAACAAAACCAAAAAGTGAAGATTATAATGAATCATGCAAAACAAGTAAGTATTGGACTATTATTCTACCTTTCTTTCTCCCCCTTCCCAAACTTGTACAATTCTGCTTTCCGGCATATAAAGTCCAACAAGATTATTTGCTTCAAATGTTCTGGGTAAGGACCCAAAAGGGTACCTGTACCAGCAAAGACATCGTAAAGCATTTGGAAGGTATTGGCTAACTTCATCAAATTCCAAATCGAAATCAAGATCCAGCAGAAGATATCTAAGATTCTTCATGTTTCCAAGGCCTTTCAAAATTTTTGGATCGAATTCTGAGTCAGTACTCCATAGCAGTATACCTGTTGTTGCTTTAGTACCCTATGATCCAAAAGCAGTGACCATGAAACTTGTGTCATAACAAATGAAAATGCCTCAACCCTACAAATAATATTGATCTTTACCTCATTATTAACCAATATGTTTTCAATTTCCTCTGCAATCCACAATCGACTATGTCTGTAAGGCTCCCTCGGGTGCAAGCGGCGAACAATATTCTTGCCCATTTCTTCTATATGATCATGCATGCCTAATTCCTCATCTTCAGAAATAGTTATGAGAGATTTTTGCTCAAGAACTCTTAAACCATTTCTAGCATGAAATCCACAGCTTTCAAGCACTTCGATTGCGTCCTCTTTCTCTCAACCTTTCATTATACATGCAACATCTAGGAATATTTCTTTGTAATCCTCCTCTAGACCAATATAGCTTAACTCCAACTTTTCTAAAGTTTCCTTCAATGGAATTGYTTTTAGTCTTTYTATAGCATCTTCCCATTCAAGCTCATTTTTACCACACAGAAACGAACCCAAAACTGTGATCGTTAAGGGAAGTCCAGCAGCATAACTTGCCACTTGTCCCGATAGCTCTTTGTACTCTTCAATTGGACTCTCTCTCCCGAACGCATACCGACTGAGAAGGCAAATGGCTTCCTCTTCAGATAAAAGATCGACATCACGTATCAAGCTCACTCGATGTGCTATCAACACTTGCTCATCTCTTGTTGTGATGATAATTCTACTTCCTTTACTAAACCAATTAAGCTCACCCGCTAACGCCTTTAGTTGGTCTATATGATCCACATCATCGAGAACRACAAGAACCTTTCTACAACACATCACCTTTTTTATCATTCTTTTCCCATCATGAACATTACTTATTTTGATGTCCTGGGCATTTAACACATCTTTAAGGACTTGTTTTTGTAACTTCTTCAAACTGGATAAATTGGGATTTGAATTTTCCCTAACATTCTCCACAAAACTGCTACCTTCGAACTGAAAGGATATTCGATCAAAAACAGCTCTCGCCAAAGTTGTCTTCCCACCACCACCCATCCCCTTGATTCCTATCATTCGAACGTCATCAATATTTTTTTCTAAAGATGAAACAACATCCCTTATTCGAGCCTCCATGCCAATTAATTTTTCATCGACGCTGAAATTGATGGATCGCAACTCCAGTGAGATCTCTTCAACAATTTTTTGGATGAATTTAGCTTCATGCCTGTGTATTTAAAGAAGACAAAATTAGCTTGCTCAAAATCCCACATGAACAATTCATTTAAATTCAGATCTAAAACATACATGTGAATACGAAGTCATTAAGAGTGTCATGTAATCATATCACATGTTTTATCTTTCAACAGGGACTCCGGTTTGAGTTAGAATTTGACAACACAACATGATCTCCCATGGATGACCGTTTCACATCATAGGATGAAGGTAGATTACAAAGAATCGGTACGAAATAATATGGCAGATATATTATATATGGATGAATTACCCATCTACAGTGTTCTTCAACCCAAACCCAGAAAGATTGGCTGCTTCTTTTAGAGCCTCTCTCCATTTTTCAGCAGCCTCTTCATTTTCTTGTTTAGCAAAAGCTTTTCCAAATTCCCCACTTTGTTTGCGGACCTCAGTGGGTTCCACATCATAGAAGACGGGATAAGCAGTATGCTCAGTCATCGTCTGGCACTCCATAATCTTCACAAGTTCATCCAAGCACCAAGATGAAGATGCATAGTTCCTTGAAAACACAATTATATAGAATTTTGAGTCTTCAATGGATTTGATGAGCTCATCACCGATCCTCTCCCCTTTCTTGATTCTCTCGTCATCTTTGTAAGTGTGGATGCTTTTGTGCTGAAGAGCATGATAGAGATGATCAACGAATGTCTTACGAGTGTCTTCACCTCGAAAACTCAAAAAAACATCATACTTAAAGCTCGTCTGAGTGGATGAAGTCGAAGAAGATGCCATTAAAGTGATGCTTGAAGGATTCTATAGAATATGTTGCTTGGTGATTAGTTATGCTAACTCTGCAAGAAGTGGTGAAACAATAAAGCAAGGAGCAAAGGAAGGAGAAATAAAGCATTATTTTGAATATAAATAAACACACTATTAATTAATATAATTATTTTTTAAATATAAATGAAAACTCTATTATTTGGTCAAAAAGATGTCAAGTCTAGTTCTCGAGCACTATCATATTTTCTTCTTCTTTACATATTTAAATAATTTCAATCAAAATATTGATGCAATTTTATTAAAAAAACAAGGCTTAATTTCAAAAATATGTGAAATCACAAATGCACAAAATAAATCTAAGTTCGAAAAAAGCGTGGTCCTAGAATGACTCAAAACCCGATCACACCGAAATTTTGGTAATTGTTTGAAAAGGCTTAATTTAACCTTTTTTTCAACTTCAAATCCTGAACTTAAAAGAAAAAGAACTTGGCTTTCTCTGCTTACCAAAGACGGTCTAAACCTTATACATCTTTATGTGAAACACACGGAACAGGAGTAATTATTACCACTAATTTCAAGATAATCTACTTATTTATATATATATATATATATATATATATATTGCTTATTAAAATTGCACAACATGGTAGAAAATCATGATTAAAAAGGAAAAAATACTTCAAATTCCTCATGCGTCTCTTATTATTCAAATGGGGTGGGGTTATAAATTAAAGACATGATTATTTTATAGAAAGAAAAAGACCATAAACTTCATTATTACATGTTTATGATGGTTCAGTTTATTGGATGCTTTTAGGTGTTTTAATAAAAATTTTAGAACATCTTTAAAATAAAGCGTCATATTAGTTATTTTATAGGACATTATTTGAACAAACCACTACAACATTGGGTTTATAGGACGCCCCCAATCACTAAACATCCCAATAAAATACTTTTTACGACTTAATTTTATAAGACCAAAATATAAAACGTCCTAACTAAAGACGTTGTAATAAGTTTATATGACGTTTTTACGTGTCTTAACAAGTTTTTTAGGATATTTTTAATACAAAGTGTCGCATTAGCAACTTTATATGACACTTTTGAGAAAATGTCCTATAAACTCAAGTTGTTATAAGAAACTTGTTTTATCCGGTTTTTCAAATAGTGACCTATAAAATTGTTAATGGAACGCTTTATATTAAAAGTGTCATAAAAAAACTTATTAGGACGTCAAAAAAACGTCATATATAAACTTATTACAACATCTTTAAATATGACACTTTATTTTTTGGTCCTATTAACTAAGTCCTATAAAAAGGTCTATTAAGACGCTTAGAAGTTGGGAGCGTTCTATAAACCCGATTTTGTTGTAGTGAACGTTTTACAAAGACAAGTCCCCTTTAAAAATAAGTTAAGAATGGGCTAAAAACAGGTTAATTAGATAGGAAAAATGTTGGGAAGTTAGAACAATAATGATAACCGGTAGAGTTTTAACAAACGCATGATGATTTATATAATTCATCCTAAATAATCTATACTATATTATAAAGCATTTGACAGAAACTCTTAAAAACCATTTTTTTATGCATAAAGTATTGTATATTGATGCATATATTACTTAAAATTCAAGATTACAAGTAAATTATGAATAAGTACAACTTATTAAAGCTCCAGGTTTGAATTCGTGTAACTAACTGTGGATAAACATAATCAAATAGAGGATAAACATCTCATTTTAAAATATAAAATCTAAAATATAATTAGAATAATTATCGAATTATAACAAAATAATTAATTGTTATTCTTATAAGAAAATTATATTATTAAACCAAATATAAATTATTTCGTTATTGAACCTAAATTAAATTATAATAAAAAAATTGAAGTAAAAAATCACACAAAAAATAAGAATTTTAAATAACTAATTTGATACTAATATCGAAATATTTTTGTCAAATTTTTATGATATCTTCAATTTTATATTTTATTAAAAAAAACATTTATCGCTTTTTCAAAATCACATAAGATTATACTATAACATCGATTGAAATAAATGATAAAATAAAATATTAAAATCAAAATGTATCTCGCTGCATAACGCTAGTATCCTTCTAATGATTAAGATTACGTTTATTTTAATATTATTTTATTCCTAGGAATTACATCACCTGCCTTTGAAGTTTGCATAATTGAAATTAAGGAAAAACCCCGGAAATTGTCTCCAAAATTCCTCCCAAAATCTGAAAATCGGACCTTGGATCTCCCTCTGAAAATTGATCGAGAGCTCCGAAAATCTGGAAATTTACTGTTTCTTCCCGATTTCTGGTTCTCGATCCTCTCAGATAGACAGTTTCTGCTTCTTCTCAGAAAACAGTTTCTGCTCCCTCTCTGCTGATCGATTTCTCTCGATTGGCTTCCTGTCTTGCTCCATCCTTCTTGACAGTTTCCAGTTCTGCTTCCTCTCAATCGATCGATTTCTACTCTCTCTCTTTGTTTCTGGTTCTGCCCTCCGATTTCTGTCCTCTGGTTCTCGTTCTCGTCCCCGTCTCCCTCTCCTCGACAGTTTTTCCAATCGATCCCAGAAAACCGCCAGACGTGGCTGCTTTTTTGGGCTGCTGTTTGTGGGCTGCAACTTCATCATCATATCTGGAACAACGTGATTTCATGAAAACTTGAACCCTTTTGATCTCCACAATTACCACCCCTAACAAGATTGAATGCGAGTCAAAATGTTGGACGATCAAAGAAACTACACCAAAATCTATCCTCTTTGTGCACCAACCAAAGATCAAGATTAAGGGGGTCTATTATCTATTAAATCATGATGCAAATGTAAGAGATTTTGATATAAAACTGAGTTCAAATATGCATTTATCAAACATTGTTCATGTATGTTACGTATATATGTAACATTTATATACAGATCCTAATTGATATTTTTGTTTAATTACATTGCCATTTATCCGAGTCCTCATGCATAGATGGAATATAACTTCATCAGTGTTTATCCAGAAAAAATGTCCTATAAACCTCTTTTTGTTGTAGTGGGTCAACCCAAGATGCCAACAATGCATAAAGTCTTAACAAATTTTTTAGAAGATCTTTAAAAATAAAACGTGATATTAGTTATTTTATAGGACACTATTTGAACAAACCACTACAACAAAATTAAGTTTATAGGACGCCCCTCTATCTCTAATCATCCCAATAAACCACTTTATTGGACTTAATTTATAGGATCAAAATATAAAACGTCCTATCATAAGGCATTGTAATAAGTTTATATGACGCTTTTGCGCGTCTAAACAAGTTTTTTAGGAAAAATTTAATACAAAGCGTCGCATTAGCAACTTTATAGGACACTTTTGAGAAAGTGTCCTGTAAACTGATTTTTTTATAAGACACTTGTTTTTATAGGACGTTTTTTTTCAAATAATGTCCTATAAAATTGCTAACGGGACGCTTTACATTAAAGGTGTCCTAAAAAACTTATTACGACGTCAAAAAACGTCATATGAACTTATTACAACGTCTTTAGATAGGACACTTTAATTTTTGGTCCTATAAAATAAGTTCTATAAAGAGGTCTTAGAAATTGGGAGCGTCATAATAAACCCGATTTTGTTGTTGTGTCATCTCTATATCCCGTTTTTAGCAAAACGTGATGCAGATACATTCGATCCGAAGAGGAGAAAATAAGGTTGAACAATCTCTTGATTGGCGACAAGAATTCTTTTGTGTTTTTAACCGCCATGATGCACCCTTATACATATATAACACAACAAAGAAATTAAACAAAAGATGCGTAGTGATCACAATATATATAGGTATGGTGGATAACAGAAAACCGTTAGTAGATAAGAAAACGAGCACACAGTGTTCGGCGCGAATCACGGCACGACCAGCCACGGGAGACACTATTTGCGCATATCTCGGAAACCCGATCAGCAACCATCTAAATGGACTTCAAGACTTAAATGGGTGCTTTCTTCTAGTCCTGCACTCTTTGTTGCTAAGATTGTAGAATGCTTGGCTAATCTGCACTGGGATTTTAAGTTGCAACAGGTTGGAGTTAGAGAAGATTATGTAGGGAAGAATGTAACATTTAGGGGTTGTTTACCAAACGCTTACTTGGGTAAGTGAACATCAAGTTACGTTACCTTACCGGATGAATATGGTAAGGACCAAAAATCTTACCCGGTAAGAGCGAGACAAAGACCAAGAATCTTACTCGGTAAGTGAGGATTACGACTCTTACCATGGTAAACGCTTACCAAGTAAATTGTTGCGTACGATATCGTTTTTTGGTGGAGTAAAATCTTACCCGGTAAGTAAATGATAGTGTTAAAATTTACCCGTAAACGCTTACCAGGTAAGTGTTTGGTAAACAGCCCGTTAGATATAATGGAACTTTCAAAACATAAACCAAAAAATGTCAAGTTACAAAACATAAACTTAACATAGCCAACCTAAAACAATGTCTTCAGTCTTTGTGCATTTCTTGAAGCAAAACATCAATGAATCAAACATCACCTAAACCCGGTTCACGTGTCTTGACGGTTTCAGTTGCTACGTACGAAGCAAACATCAAAACATTCGGACCAACAAGATATCTATGCTGACATATAGAACATGATCGAGTCCTCGTTACGGCAACATTGTCCAAGATCCTGTTAAAATGGTCGAAAATGAATGAAATGCGATGTAACCGATGAAGTAATTTTCTAAAAGGGAGTTGAGATTGCAGGAACATAATAAGAAGTCTCACATCTGACAAAAATGTTTCAGCTATGGAAAACTGATAGAGCTGAAACCAAATCATGAGACCCGAGATTAACCATCAAGTTCATCACGGCATGTGAAGAGGGTATGATCCTTCGCTTCAATGAAGTGCTGAAACGAAGCACACGAAGACAAACAACATAGCTGAAAAAAGCATGCAACTGACCATAAAACAAAAGAAATGGTAAAAAGAATCACCTGTTACGATATATAGTTGTTTGTGAATTAGCTTTTTTGGCCTTAGTACCTCTCAAAATCATCCATGGAGACTTCTGTTGTGGTTGCCTGAACGTCATTCACAGCTCTACATAGAAGAATGTTTCGTCTTCTGCGGTTTGTATCGGGGATGTAAGACCATACGACTGAAGAAGCAGTCTATAACCAACAATGCGCAGACATCGCAACTCAAAAATGCTTTCAGGAAGATGTCTTATGTTTGTACCTTCTATATTTAACTCTCTTAAGCATTTTAATCGTCCAATTTCCTCCGGTAATTTCTCAATCGCAATACAACCAGGGAGAAGAAAATACTGTAGAAGTTTCATATTACAAATGCTGTCAGGAATATGTCGTAGAATTACACACTCCGATAGGATTAGCTTCTCTAAACATTCTAATCGGCCAAGATCTTGAGGTAACTTCTCAAGAAACCAATAAGGATCAAGTTTGAGATCTTTCAGATGTTTTAGCTTACAAATGCTATCCGGCAGATGTGTAATCTTCGTAGACAACAAATTTAGCTTCTCTAGACATTCCAATCGGTCAAGGTCTTTGGGTGACTCTGGAATGCCCCCTTCGAGTGTAAGCTTTCTTAAATGTCGTAAACCACAAATGCTTTCAGAAAAACCCTCAGGGTTTGTGCAATCACAAAGACTAAGCCTCTAGATTTTCATTCGAGAGTAGATTTTCTTCATCAAAACGTTTGATTATCATTTTTCTAAACTTCCACGTACAATTGAGCGAGTGCAACAGGCATTCTGCCTTCAAATCACAACCAACTTCAACCAATTCAAACTCAAACTGTTTCTTTATCAAAAAAGACTTAAACCTCAAACAACCACTCAAGTCTATGTATTCCAGCTTTTTTGGACACCCATCATGTGCATGAACTTCCACCAGATTATAACAATATCTAAGACTTAACGTCTTCAGATTCGGAGTCCACCCAAGGTCAAAGGTCCTTAACTGTGCACCCATGATATCGATGGATTTGAGCTTTAGACATTCAACGGGAATGTGAAGTTCTTCCAAATCACAACATCCTGTAAGTCTTAATGTCTCGAGATTTGGTGCCCCTCAAAGGTCAAGGGTCCTCAACTTAGAAGAATCGAGGACAAGGGATTTGAGCCTTAGCCATTCAACGGGCATGTGAAGTTCTTCCAAATCATGACATCCATGAAGATCTAATGTCTCGAGATACGGAGTCCCTTGAAGGTCAAGGGTCCTCAACTTAGAAGATTTGAGGACAAGGGATTTGAGTCTTAGACATTCAACGGGAATGTGAAGTTCTACCAAATCATGACACCTATCAAGACTTAATGTCTCGAGATACAGAGTCCCTCGAAGGTCAAGGGCCCTCAACATAGAAGAACCGAGGACAAGGGATTTGAGCCTTAGACATTCAACGGGAATGTGAAGTTCTTCAAAATCATCACAACCTTCAATTTTTAATTTCTCTAGATTCGGAAAAAGACCAAGATCAAGGCTCTTCAAGTTTGAATCTATAAAAGTAAGGAATTTGAGCTTCTTAAGGCTCTTCAAGTTTGAATCTATAATAGTCGAAATTATTTATGTTCAAACCATTTATCGTTTGGTTTTAGGTTCAAATCATTAATGGTCTATGTTTAGTTTTAGATTGTTAATCGTTTTAGGTTTAGTCCATTTTTGTTCTTAACATATATTCTCTGTTATTTCATTTATGCAATGTAATAAAAAAAATTTGATGTAACAGGGCCTCCAAAAAAATTTGGAACATCCATGATATTATTTTACTGGATGAATAAAACAAGAACCAAGAATCTTATCTAGTAAGAGCGAAGGCAAGGATAAAGAGTTTTACCCGGTAAGTAAGGACGATGACTCCTAACACGATTAGTGCTTACCATGATAGTGTTACCCCATAAGTAAGTGATAGTGTTGAATTTTACCCGATAAACACTTACTCGGATAAACATTAGGTAAACGACTCCTAAATATGTAAAAAAAATTAATTAGCCGTTTATTTTATAGTATTGTCTATTATTCTTCTTATTTTTTATCTAGTATCAAAGTCTAAAATTGTTTTTCTAGAAAATCTGATATATTTTTCATCGTTCTATATTTGATTATTCCATTCACATGGAATCTCTATTTGTATTAGAATATAGTAGATTTTTTGTTATTAATTAAGAAAACTTTTGCCTTATAAAAAAAATTACCAACTGTATGAGATGGTCCAACTTATATCTATACTATATTATAAAGCATTTGAAAAAAATTCTTAAAAACCATTTTTTATGTATTAAGTACTGTTTATTGATGCATATTACTTAAAATTCAAAATTACAAGTAAATTGTGCGTAAGTACAACTTATTAAAGCTTTATGTTTGAATACGTGTAACTAACTGCAGATAAATATCTCATTTTGAATATATAAAAAATCTAAAATAGAATTAGGTTAATCATTGAGTTCTAACAAACTACTTAATTATTATCTTTATATAAAATTATATTATTAAACCAAAAATAAAAAATGAAATAAAAATACACAAAAAAGAAAAAAATTTAAATAGTTAGTTTGGTACTAATATCAATAACTTTTTTTCAATTTTTTATAGTATCTTCATATTTATATTTTATTCAAAAATAAAAATATTATCGTTTTTCCAAAACCACATAAAATTGTATTATAACATCAACTGAGACAAAAAAAAAAACGAAACATTAAAATCGAGATTTATCTCACTGCATTGTGCGAATATCCTTTTAGTTTATATTTAAGATATCAGAACTATCTTTGTTTTTCCATACGTTATTTATCCCTTGTTGATTAATACTGAATGCATGAATTTTAATTACTCTTGCATCTTTAAAACAAGAATTAATTATAACCAACATGAATTATGATTTAAAAACCGATGGTTTCCGGAAAAAAATTGTTTTAACCTAAAAAGTTTAAAATGGTGATGAAAAATACATGATGTGAAATGAAAACTCAACTGATTATAATTTACATAGTGTTACTCAGAATATATAGTCAACATTGTGAATCCAAAAAAGATCAATCTATATATTAAAGGTATATCATATGATTTTTTTTACGGTGGAACAGATTGACGAAGTTAAATAAAAATGATATGGTTGATTTTGCATCTAGGAATACTTGGGAAAACGAATTTATGTGAATTATTAGTATTTCTTATGATAAAAACAATATATCGAAGATTTTTCTTCTACTTACAGAAGACCCATTTTCACATCTTGTTCAGAGTTATAAATATCATATTCGGGTCTGCTAAAATGTATAATAAAATAAATTTAAAATAAATAAATTTAAAATAAAGTTGTAGTACGTACCTCTATTGTGGATGCTCCAACCGAAGTACAAAATACTTATTATCTTCTCACTTAGAGACTGTTTGACAGTTGCTGAATGGTTTGGTGCAGAATAATTAAGTGGTCAGAATGATTAAGAGTAAGAGACTCTCATAATATAGTGCAAAATGAAATATAATCGTTTGGTAATTATTTACAACGAAATTATGGCGTTGAATGGTTAAAGGAGGTCCATGATACAAAATCATTCATATGGTTTTAAAAATCATTAAGAGACAGACTTTTTTTTCTGTCAAACAAGATTCACCTCTTAATGATTCAGAGGCTGTCTATTCATTAAACTATTAAAAGGTAAACAAACAACCCCTAATACATGTATTTATCATAATCATATATACTTGTTATATTGTTTCTTTTCAATCATTATCAAAGTAAATAATACAGAAGTTATATTATTATATTTGGATATCAATCGTTAAATTTAATCAGACCCGTGTGAAACCTTCCTTTAAAGATATAAGTATAACATAATACTTTTTCCTCAGTTACTGAGGCTAATAGCTGGGAGGCATAGGGTTGAACTCATAACCAGTATTATATCTAAATAAAGAGTTAAACTCATGATCTGTGTTGTTTCTGGACAAATGCATCCACTCAATTTTTGGATGAGGTACACACCAAAGCAAGTTATATTAAAACATAAGGTATAATTGCAGTTTACAGGTATGAAGGCATTTGTCACATTAATAACCTACTTGCATGTCTTGTACTTTTGCTTTCTTTTATGAAAGATTTCATAAATTAAATTATAATTAATATAAAAAACCATTTTAATATATTAAAAATCAAATTATATTTTGTTTTGGAGTATTAAACTATTAATTATATTTGTTTATTTTTATTTGTAAATATCATTATATTTGTCATATGTATTTTATTTGACTAGAAGGGTACTCATGCAATGCATCGAGATACATCTTGATTTTAGTGTTTCGTTTTATTTCTTTTTTATGTCGATATAATATAGTTTTATGTGGTTTTAAGAAAACAATAATGTTTTTATTTTTGAATAAAATATAAATTTTAAAATATCATAAAATTTTAAAAAAAAATTATATCGATGTCAATATCAAATTAATCTTTTCAAAAGTTCTCGTGTTTTGGTTTTTTTTAATTATAATTTAATTTGGGTTTACTAATATAACTTTTTTATAAAGATAATAACTAAGTATTCTATTAGAACTCAATGATTATTTTAATTATATTTTAGATTTTTTATATTTAAAATGTGATGTTTATCCAATATTTGATTATGCTTATCTGCAGTTAGTTACACGAATTCAAATATGGAACTTTAATAAGTTGTACTTATGCACAATTTAATTGTAATCTTAAATTTTAAGTAATATGCATCAATAAACAGGTTGGTCTCACATGATCCCAAATATATATATATATATATATATATATATAATAAAATTTCACTAATTAGATTTTATATATCTGTCTATTAAATATCACATTTAAGACTTTATATCTATTAAAAATCTTGAATATGATATTTAATATTTATTTTTTATTCCATCAATTAACTTTTTTTCTATTAAATTGATTTTTTTTTGCATTAGTAGAAAATAATTTTTATTGTGGTAATATCTGAATTTTAAAAAAACGAGATTTGAAATGAAAAATAGATTTTATTGCATTAATATTTGGGAAAAAAAACAAATTTTAGTTATTTCTATAATTATTTTGCAAGTTGGTTTCCCAAAATAGGAATCGGGTGAAAATTGGTTCCATTTTGGTGCAATTTTCCCTATTAAAATAGCAAAACACTGTAGAAAATCATGATAAAAAAAAAGACCATAAAATTCCTCAAGCATCTGTTATTCGAATGGGGTGGGGTTACAAGTTAAAGAGGCAATTATTTTCTAGAAGAGAAAAAGACCATAAAGTTCATTACATGTTTATAATGGTTCAAAGCGTGTTTGGTTGATGATATTAAGGGGTAATGAATGAAAATCTGAATGAGTGAGAGTGTTTGGTATTATATTATGCGATTAATGATGAACTTAAATGGGTTAAAAATCATTCAGCCCCAAAATCAGGTATATAGGATTAGAGGTGCTCAAAAACTGACCAACCCGGTCAACCCAACCCAAAGAAACCCAGAAAAACATCAACTCAAGATAACCCGACACATGGTTGATACAAAATTATGTCCAAACCACATCTATTGGGTTGGAACAGGGTTGGGGTAATTTGAACCCAACTCAACCCAATGAACATGATGCATTATGCCACAGATTTAATATGATTATTTAGTTCTTGATTAATATATGTACATTAGACATTACACCAACCCGTAATTAGTTATATTCAAAATTATATTACAATTTCAACAGTAATTTTACTTTCTTATTTGCATGAACTTTCAACTTCTTTTTTTGAGTTTGTTAGAGTTGTTTGTATGTTCTCATTTTAATTTACCTCGTTTAAACAAAACTCTGAGCTAGATTGTAAAATAACGTACCAGATTTCAACCTGATTAACCTGACCAACCAAAACCCAACCCGCACGTACGGTTTGGGTTGTGTTGGGTTAGGTTGAGATCTTTCAAACCGCAAATATTGAGTTGGCTTATTCAAATGTCTTCAACCAATTGAGGCGATTCAAAAGGCCCTGGATAGAAAACAAATGGATTAAGAAGTTTCATGTTTTGATCATTCAAAGATTCGAACAGTAGAGAGGTCATACGCATCATTGAAGTGGACAGCGGTGTGCTGATGCAAAGCTGTTGGACATATCTGTGTGATTGTCGTACATAGATCATATCTTATTCATTTGAGCTCCAAACCAGGTGATTTCAGATTCTCTGAACAGATAACGAATCAATGCACACTTTTTATGTTTTGAGTTTTTGCAAACTCTGGAGCTATCATGGTCTGATTTAGTGTGAAAGTTGGTGTAAAGTTGTTGGACATAAACCTTCTATGTTGATTCGTGTATCAAAGAACACTAGAGGGTAGACCAGAAGGGACCAGAGCTCTAGACCAGAGACAGCCTCAAATCAGAAAGAGGTATGATCAGCTTCGATGAACCAAAAGCTCTGATTATATAGACACACGCACATGGTTTAAGAAAGTTATTTAACTATTTCTAGTATATCGTTATATAATAATAATTAGAATATTTTAATTGAAATTAATAGCATGAACTTAAGGAAGATGTTGAAGATATATAGATTCATTTAGTCCRGTAGGTAAGTGGGACAACATCTTTGTGGTTACCAATCATCAGGATGAAGAACATTATATATGTTTGTGTTACTTGTTTTGAATGTTGAGAGGAGGGGTGATGGATTGGAGATTGTTACTTATATACGTTTGCAATAACATGATGCAGATTGGGTTGATATCTGAAATAATTGGCAAAACGGAAAGAGGCATTAGCAAGTGTAGTTGGTAAATGCAAAGAGAGAGTGTAGCAGTAGAGGTAGTTTTGATGCTTGAATTTTGATATAGACTTGTGGTCTGCTGGTTACTTAGAAGAATTTTAGCTATTATTGTCATAAGAAGTATAATGAGCATGAGACTCACTAAGTTGATTTCAGATTCTCTGAACAGATAATGAACCAAAGGTCACGTGAACTAGATCTACATAGCCCTCTTAAAAGCTTGCTGTCAGCTTTGCGCTGCTCTAGATTTTTGTGCACAACTTTCACCTCGAAGCTCCAAAATTCATGATTCCAGTTGCATTGGAAAGATAAAACATATATCTACATCTTTGAGATTTTGAGTTTTCTCAAATTCAATGTGCAGATACGACTTATTCTGTGTCAAAGTCTATAGATAGGTGCTGGACAGAAGCTACGTACTTTACTCATTTCTTCCTAATTTCAGAACGATGTTCCCTCGTCTATTCTTCATAGATTCAAGCTACGATTTTGATATATTATATGTCACTCCCTAATCTGGTCTTAAAGTTTCAAGCTCTGAGCTTTAGAGTTTACTCAACGAGGTTTCAAAGACAAATGTTTGTTTTAACGACTGTTTTGCACAGCTGTGAGAAAACATGCACAACTCACTCAATTTTCATCCAAAATGGATGAATCAGAGATTGATGAAAAGCTAAGAGACTGGAGTTCAATGTTTATGTTTTGTGTTTTCTCTCAATGAATCTGCTTGATAGTCAAAAACAGTGATGAAATTGACACATGAAAGCTGGACAGAATTTAAAATGTCAGTTTTTCAACGAGATATTGTATTTTTGGCGTTATAGGAAACCCAACAACAATGAAGTTTTGACCAGTACATAAAGCATTTATATGTTTATCCCACTTTAGTGAAAAGAGTCACAGTTGGGGTAATTTAACTTCATCAGTGTGTATTAAATCATGGTTCGTGTGGGACGAAAGATGGTAATCATAAATCTATTAGTCATTTCTCCCAAGTCCCAATAACAGTGCAATTCTTTGAAATGTTGTTTTCTTTGAAAGCATGACAAGGATCTCACCTACGCAAAAACCAATCAAAAGATCTCGAGTATCTCTTGCAACACGTACATCTGGAGGCAACATCTCCTTAATTATTTTAGTCATAGTAGCTGGACAGGTAAAAAAGAAAGAAAAAAATGCATCTCTGCCACTGACAAGATTCATAATCAAGCTAACCATCCAACCCAAAAGGCATCCAGTGAACAGAGTTGTTTTAACAGAGTTTTGTATAGGAGATAAGAAGAAAARGAAAAAAATGKGGCAACCTAAGCTACCTCTGGCACATCAACTTAACTTGCTTAATAAGTGTTATCAGTTACCTGCTACAAAGTTAACAACTAGGGTCCTCGCCTTTGACAGGATTCCAGCTTATGAGTTGCCTTTACCAACAACTCATACATAATACATAAACCTTAACTATTCTTTATTAGCTTTGTAGAGAGGTATTTGAAGAGAATGTTTTGCAGCATTGTCAAAAGACTAAAAACCTACGGTTGTGAGAAATGAAATAGAATCTGAAAGATTTWCGACAAATAAAAATAAGCAGTAAAYTTTGTGTTGCTTGTGATCAATACTCTATCCTTAGCTGAAAAACAAGAAATATATCTGGGGCATTACCAACTAAATTTCAGGTTGTTTTATGTTGAACTAATTGCATTAGATGAACAAGTATTGATCAGGAAGCTCAGAGGCTGGTGAGTGATGGATTGATTGGACAATGTAGAGCATCCTTGATTTTTGAACTTTGACCAAATCCAAGTCAATATAAGGAATTATAAATTATACACATAAAGTTAATTTGGCAAGATATAAAACTCACCCTAACCAGTAGATCATCATAATACTAAGAAATGGATGAAACCATTCAAATATCCTCAATAGACTATTCATTCAAAGTGAAACCTTATTTCAGCTTCCATTTTAATGAAATTGAGATAGACATAAATAGAATAAATGAAATTCAAAGAACATCACGTTATTATATCAATCTAAATAGTGATTTTACCTCAATCTGGTTGAAATTTTGAACGACAGCTTCCTTGTCTAACTTGATTTTGCAAATTCAGTTTGAGATCCTCAGCGTGCAGAGGACTCGATGATGGCAAACAATGAGGGCGATTCGATGATGGCAAACAATGAGGGCGATTCGATGATGGCAAATCACTGAAGAGGACTCGATGATGGTTCGTTCAAGTTGAGTTAATAAAACAGGGCTTATTTAATAGAAGAGTGCTTAGGGCCTTTTTCAATTGGGCCGAGCCTTGGTAAGTCCTGTTAGTTTTCATGTTATTTATATTATTTTAAACTTTAATAAAAGGTCGTTTATCAAACATTTATTCGGTAAGTGTTTACTGATAAAATTTAACATTATTATGTAATTATCGAGTAAGATTTTAGTCCACTAAAACGACATAGTATACAACAATTTACCCGGTAAGTGTTTACTGTGGTAAGAGTCGTCGCCCTCATTTACCGGGTAAGACTCTTGGTCCTTACTATATTMATCCGATGTGATAATATTACTTGGTAATCGCTTACCCGGGTAAGCGTTTGGTAAACGGTCCCTTATTAGCTTTTAGACACTAACATAACAATCAAAAGTGTCTTATTAACTTTTAAAAATTAACACGACACTTAAAAATGTCCTATTAATTTCTAAAATAATTTGAATTGAAAAGCGTCATATTAGACTCTAAAATAATTTGAATTGAAAAGCGTCGTATTAGACTTACATGATAGGACACTAAAAGACATCAAAAGTAAAAGTCATATTAAACTAAATCAAATAGGACTACTAAAATAATATGTCGTATTAGTCTTTTTTTTTTAAAGGGCGGGTCTTGAAAAGTGTCCCAAAAAAGTGTCCTATAAACCTCTTTTTGTTGTAGTGTGTCAACCCAAGATGCCAACAATGTATAAAGTCTTAATAGACTGTTTATATATATGACCAAACAATAAAGTTTTTATCTAAAAGTGTTGTAATAAGTTTATTTGATGCTTTTGAGCGTCTTAACAAAATTTTTAGATCTTTAAAATAAAACGTCATATTAGTTATTTTACAGGACACTATTTGAACAAACCACTACAACAAAATTAGGTTTATAGGACGCCCCTCTCTCTCTAATCGTCCCAATAAACCGCTTTATAGGACTTAATTTATATGATCAAAATATAAAACGTCCTATCGAAAGGCGTTGTAATAAGTTTATATGACGCTTTTGGGCGTCTTAACAAGTTTTTTAGAAAAATTTTAATACAAAGGAACGTAACTCAGTTAATTTTTTAAAATATGAGACGATATATGTCAAAGCACCAAACCATAAGGACAGAAAATGTAATTCACTCCACTTATTTTGATCAATGATAACTTTGTTGATTCAATTCATGGTACAAATTATAAAAATATGATGAGACAAATGATAAAGTTTTTTGGATCCTTTAAAAAAGAGAGACAAGTTTGGAATAAATAAACCAAATATGATTCAAATACCATTTACTCATTTATTTAATTACTAGAATGGTACTCGAACAATGTAGCAAGATACATCTTAATTTTAGTGTTTCGTTTATTTTGTCTCCGTCGATATTATAGTATGATTCTATGTGGTACCAAAAAAAACGACAATGTTTTTGTTTTTTGAAAAAAATATAAATTTGAAAATATCATAAAATTTAAAAAAAGAAAATGTATCAATTTTAGTATCAAATTAAATATTTAAAAGTTCTTKTTTTTTTGTGTGTAATTTCTTTAATTTCATTTTTTATTGTAACTAAATTTAGATTTAATAATGAAGTCATTTATTTTTTGTTTAATAATATATTTTTTTATAAATATAATCAGATTAAATGTGAAACTGAGTCAGAAAATAAAGACCATCTGTTTGATCAAAAGATATGTAAAAGATTCCTCGAGCAGTAATATATCGTTTTCATTTTTTTACATTTAAATATTTAGTTGGTTCAAGAAGTATATATATATA
>NC_037544.1:697632-700506 GCF_001531365.2 Cynara cardunculus var. scolymus
AAACGTTGGAGACACTTGATTAATCCTCGCCTTTGACAGGATTCTAGCTTATGGGTTGCCTTTACCAACAACTCATACACAATACATAAACCTTAACTATTCKTTATTASCTTTGTAGAAAGGTATTTGAAGAGAATGTTTTGCGGCATTGTCAAAAGACTAAAAACCTACGGTTGTGAGAAATGAAATAGAATCTGAAAGACTTACGACMAATAAAAATAAGCAGTAAATTTTATCTAAAAGTGTTATAATAAGTTTATTGGATGYTTTTGATCGTCTTAACAAATTTTTTAGAAGATCTTTAAAATAAAATGTCATATTAGTTATTTTATAGGACACTATTTGAGCAAATCACTACAACAAAATTAGGTTTATTGGYTGCCCCTCTATCTCTAATCATCGCAATAAACYGCTCTATAGGACTTAATTTATAGAACCAAAATATAAAACGTCCTATCGAAAGGCGTTGTAATAAGTTTATATGACGCTTTTGAGCGTCTTAACAAGTTTTTTAGGAAAATTTTAATACAAAGCGTCGCATTAGCAACTTTATAGGACACTTTTAAAGTGTCCTATAAACTGAATTTTTTATAGGACACTTGTTTTTATAGGACGTTTTTTCAAATAATGTCCTATAAAATTGCTAACAAGACGCTTTACATTAAAGATGTCCTAAAAAACTTATTAAGACGTCAAAAAACGTCATATGAACTTATTACAACGTCTTTAGATATAACACTTTAGTTTTTGGTCCTATAGAATAAGTTCTATAAAGAGGTCTATTAGGACGCTTAGAAATTGGGAGCAWCATAATAAACCCGATTTTGTTWTAGTGTCATCTCTATATCCCGTTTTTAGCAAAATGTGATGGAGATACATTCGATCCGAAGAGGAGAAAAKAAGGTTGAACAACACATTCCCTTGATAGGCAACATGAATTCTTTTGTGTTTTTAACCGCCATGATGCACCCTTATACATATATAACACAACAAACAAATTAAACAAAAGATGCGTAGTGATCACAATATATATAGGTATGGTGGATAACAGAAAACCRTTAATAGATAAGAAAACGAGCACACAGTGTTTGGCGCGAATCACGGCATGACCAGCCACGGGAGACACTGTTTGCGCGTATCTCGGGAAACCCGATCAGCAACCATCTAAATGGACTTCAAGACTTAAATGGGTGCTTTCTTCTAGTCCTGCACTCTTTGTTGCTAAGATTGTAGAATGCTTGGCTAATCTGCATTGGGATTTTAAGTTGCAACAGGTTGGAGTTAGAGAAGATTATATAGGGAAGAATGTAACATTTAGGGGTTGTTTTCCAAACGCTTACTTGGATAAGTGAACATCAAGTTACGTTACCTTACCGGATGAATATGGTAAGGACCAAAAATCTTACCCGATAAGAGTGAAACAAAGACCAAGAGTCTTACCCGGTAAGTGAGGATTACGACTCTTATCATGGTAAACGCTTACCAAGTAAATTGTTGCGTACGATATCGTTTTTTGGTGGACTAAAATCTTACCCGGTAAGTAAATGGTAGTGTTAAATTTACCGGTAAACACTTACCAGGTAAGTAAATGATGATGTTAAATTTACCGGTAAACGCTTACCAAGTAAGTGTTTGGTAAACGGCCCCTTAGATAAGGGAACTTTCAAAACATAAACCAAAAAATGTCAAGTTACAAAACATAGACTTAACATAGCTAACCTAAAACAATGTCTYGAGTCTTCCTGCATTTCTTGAAGCAAAACATCAATTAATCAAACATCACCTAAACCCCGTTCACATGTCTTGACGGTTTGAGTTGCTACGTACGAAGCAAACAGCAAAGCATTCGGACCAACAAGATATCTATGCTGACTTATAGAACATGAGAGTCCTCGTTACGGCAACATTGTCCAAGATCCTGTAAAAATGAATGAAATGYGATGTAACCGATGAAGTAATTTTCTAAAAGGGAGTTGAGACTGCAGGAACATAATAAGAAGTCTCACATCTGACAAAAAGGTTTCAGCTATGGAAAACTGATTGAGCTGAAACCAAATCATGAGACCCGAGATTAAACATCAAGTTCATCACGGCATGTGAAGAGGGTATGATCCTTTGATTCAATGAAGTGCTGAAACGAAGCACACGAAAACAAACAACATAGCTGAAAAAAGCATGCAACTGACCATAAAACAAAAGAAATGGTAAAAGAATCACCTGTTACAATATATAGTTATTTGTGAATTAGCTTTTTTGGCCTTTGTACCTCTCAAAATCATCCGTGGAGACTTCTGTTGTTGTTGCCAGAATGTTATTCACAGCTCTACGTAGAAGAATGCTTCGTCTTTTGAGGTTTGTATCGGGGATGTAAGACCATACGACTAAAGAAGCCGTCTATAACCAACAATGCGCAGACATCGCAACTCAAAAATGCTTTCAGGAAGATGTCTTATGTTTGTACCTTCTATATTTAACTCTCTTAAGCATTTTAATCGTCCAATTTCCTCCGGTAATTTCTCAATCGCAATACAACCAGGGAGAAGAAAATACTGCAGAAGTTTCATATTACAGATGCTGTCAGGAATATGTCGTAGAATTACACACWCCGATAGGATTAGCTTCTCTAAACATTCTAATCGGCCAAGATCTTCAGGTAACTTCTCAAGAAACCAACAACGATCAAGTTTGAGATATTTCAAATGTTTTAGCTTACAAATGCTATCCGGCAGATGTGTAATCTTCGTAGACAACAAATTTAGCTCCTCTAGACATTTCAATCGGTCAAGGGATTTGAGCCTTAGCCATTCAATGGGCATGTGAAGTTCTTCCAAATCAACACATCCATAAAGATTTAATGTCTCGAGATACGGAGTC
>NC_037544.1:700606-704094 GCF_001531365.2 Cynara cardunculus var. scolymus
CCTTAGCCATTCAATGGGCATGTGAAGTTCTTCCAAATCATCACATCTATAAAGATTTAATGTCTCGAGATACGGAGTCCCTCGAAGGTCAAGGGCCCTCAACTTAGAAGACCCGAAGTCAAGGGATTTGAGCCTTAGCCATTCAACGGGCATGTGAAGTTCTTCCAAATCATCACATTKTATAAGAGTTAATGTTTCGAGATACGGAGTCCCTCGAAGGTCAAGGGCCCTCAACTTAGAAAACCTGAGGTAAAGGGATTTGAGCCTTAGCCATTCAACGGACATGTGAAGTTCTTCCAAATCACGACATCCTATAAGAGTTAATGTCTCGAGATACGGATTCCCTCGAAAGTCAAGGGTCCTCAACTTAGAAGATTCGAGGACAAGGGATTTGAGCCTTAGACATTCGACGGGAATGTGAAGTTCTTCAAAATCATCACAATCATCAATTTTTAATTTCTCTAGATTCGGAAAAAGACCAAGATCAAGGCTCTTCAACTTTGAATCTTGAAAAGTAAGGAATCTGAGCTTCTTAAGAACCTATCATAAACAAAAAAAGAGTAAGTACGGGTGTAGTAACAAACCAAACCAAACAAAACCAAAAAGTGAAGATTATAATGAATCATGCAAAACAAGTAAGTATTGGACTATTATTCTACCTTTCTTTCTCCCCCTTCCCAAACTTGTACAATTCTGTCTCCGATCATGTGAAGTCCAACAAGATTATTTGCTTCAAATGTTTTGGGTAAGGACTCAAAAGGGTACCTGAACCAGCATAGATGTCCTAAAGCATTTGGAAGGTATTGGCTAACTTCATCACATTCCGAATATAAAGCAAGATCCAGCAGAAGATATCTAAGATTCTTCATGTTTCCAAGGCCTTTCAAAATTTCTGGATCGAGTTTTGAGTTTGTACTCCATTCTATACCTGTTGTTGCTTCAGTACCCTGTGATCCAAAAGCAGTGACCATGAAACTTGTGTCATAACAAATGAAAATGTGTTAGTTTCCTCAACCTTACATATAAACTCCATCTTTACCTGATTATTAGCCAATATGTTTTCAATTTCCTCTCCAATCCATAATCGACTATGTCTGTAAGGCTCCCTCGGGTGCAAGCGGCGAACAATATTCTTGCCCATTTCTTCTATATGATCATGCATGCCTAATTCCTCATCTTCAAAAATAGTTATGAGAGATTTTTGCTCAAGAACTCTTAAACCATTTCTAGCATGAAATCCACAGCTTTCAAGCACTTCGATTGCCCTCTCTTTCTTCCAACCTTTCATTATACATGCAACATCTAGGAATATTTCCTTGTAATCCTCCTCTAGACCAATATAGCTTAACTCCAACTTTTCTAAAGTTTCCTTCAATGGAATTGTTTTTAGTCTTTCTATAACATCTTCCCATTCAAGCTCATTTTTACCACACAGAAACGAACCCAAAACTGTGATCGTTAAGGGAAGTCCARCAGCATAACTTGCCACTTGTCCCGATAGCTCTTTGTACTCTTCAATTGGACTCTSTCTCCCAAAYGCATACCTACTGAGGAGGCAAATGGCTTCCTCTTCAGATAAAAGATCGACATCACGTATCAAGCTCACTCGATGTGCTACCAACACTTGCTCATCTCTTGTTGTGATGATAATTCTACTTCCCTTACCAAACCAATTAAGCTCACCCGCTAACGCCTTTAGTTGGTCTACATGATCCACATCATCAAGAACAACAAGAACCTTTCTACAACACATCATCTTTTTTATCATCTTTTTCCCATCATGAACATTACTTATAYTAAGGCCCTGATCCTTTAGCACATCTTTAAGGACTTGGTTCTGTAACTCCTTTAAATGGGATAAATTGGGATTTGAATTTTCCCTAACATTCTCAACAAAACTGCTACCTTCGAACCSAAAGGATATTCGATCAAAAACAGCTCTCGCCAAAGTTGTCTTCCCACCACCTCCCATCCCCTTGATTCCTATCATTCGAACGTCATCAATATTTTTTTCTAAAGATGAAACAACATCCGTTATTCGAGCCTCCATGCCAATTAATTTTTCATCGACGCAGAAATTGATGGATCGCAACTCCAATGAGATCTCTTCAACAATTTTTTGGATAAATTTACCTTCATGCCTGTGTATTTAAAGAAGACAAAATTAGCTTGCTCAAAATCCCACATGAACAATTCATTTAAATTCAGATCTATAACATACATGTGAACACGAAGTCATTAAGAGTGTCATGTAATCATATCACATGTTTTATCTTTCAATAGGGACTCAGGYTTGAGTTAGAATTTGACAACACAACATGATCTCGCATGGATGACCGTTTCACATCATAGGGTAAAGGTAGATTACAAAGAATCAATATGAAATAATATGGATGAATTACCCATCTACAGTGTTCTTCAAGTCAAACCCGTGAAGATCGGCTGCTTCTTTTAGAGCCTTTCTCCATTTTTCAGCAGCCTCTTTCTTTTCTTGTTTAGCAAAAGCTTTTCCAAATTCCCCACTTTGGTAGCGGACTTCAGTGGGTTCCACATCATAGAAGACGGGATAAGCAGTATGCTCAGTSATCGTCTGGCACTCCATRATCTTTACAAGCTCATCCAARCACCAAGATSWWSATGCRTAGTTYYTGGAGAAAACAATTATATAGAACTTTGAGTCTTCAATGGATTCGATGAGCTCATCACCGATCCTCTCCCCTTTCTTGATTCTCTCGTCATCTTTGTAAGTGTGGATGCTTTTGTGCTGAAGAGCATGATAGAGATGATCAACGAATGTTTTACGTGTGTCTTCACCTCGAAAACTCAAAAAAACATCATACTTAAAGCTCGTCTGAGCGGATGAAGTTGAAGAAGACGCCATTAAAGTGATGCTTGAAGGATTCTATAGAATATGTTGCTTGGTAATTAGCTATGCTAACTCTGCAAGAAGTGGTGAAACAGTAAAGCAAGGAGCAAAGGAAGGAGAAATAAAGCAGTATTAATTCATATAATAAATTTTTAAATATACATAAAAACACTATTAATTAATATAATAATTTTTTAAATATAAATAAAGACTCCCTATTTGGTCAAAAAGATGCTTAAGACACTAGTAATTAATATAATAATTTTTTAAATATAAATAAGAACTCTATTATTTGATCAAAAAGATGCTTAAGACTAGTTCTCGAGCACTAACATATTTTTTTCTTCTTTACATACTTAAATAATTCCAATCAAAATATTGATGCAATTTTATTAAAAAAACAAGGCTTAATTTTACAGTGATACTAATTTCAAAAATATGTGAAATCAGAAATGCACAAAATAAATCTARGTTCGAAAAAAGCGTGGWCCTAGAATGACTCAAAACCCGATCACAYCGAAATTTTGGTAACTGTCTGAAAATGCTTAATTTAACCTTTTTTCAACTTCAAATCCAGAACCTAAAAGAAAAAGAACTTGGCGATCTCTGCTTACCAAAGACG
>NC_037544.1:704544-710974 GCF_001531365.2 Cynara cardunculus var. scolymus
TGGGGTGGGGTTATAAATTAATGACGTGATTATTTTCTAGAAAGAAGAAGACCATAAACTTCATTATTACATGTTTATGGTGTTCACTTTATTGGATGTTTTTAGTCGTTTTAATAAATTTTTTAGAACATTTTTAAAATAAAGATGTTATATTAGTTATTTTATAGGACACTATTTAACAAACCACTACAACAAAACTGGGTTTATAGGACGCCCCCAATTTCTAAGCGTCCCAATAGAATACTTTATAGGACTTAATTTATAGGACCAAAATATAAAGCGTCCAATTAATCAAAATGCGTTGTAGTAAGTTTATATGACACATTTAGGTGTCTTAACAAGTTTTCTAGAACATTTTTAATACAAAGTGTCGCATTAGCAACTTTGTATGACACTTTTTAGAAAGTGTCCTATAAACTTAATTTTTTATAAAACACTTGTTTTATAAGACGGTTTTTCAAATCGTGTCCTATAAAATTGCTAATGTGACGTTTTATATTGAAAGTGTTCTAAAAAACTTATTAGACGTCAAAAAACGTCATATAAACTTATTACAACGCCTTTAGATATGACACTTTATTTTTTGGTCCTATCAACTAAGTCCTGTAAAAAGGTCTATTAAGACACTTAGAAGTTGGGAGCGTCCTATAAACCCGATTTTATTGTAGTGAACGTCTTACAAAGACAAGTCCCTTATAAAAATGAGTTGAGAATGTGGTAAAAGCATGTTAATTAGATAGGAAAAACGTTGGGAATTTAGAAACAATAATGATAACTGGTAGAGTTTTAACAAACGCATGATGATTTATACATGTAATTCATCCTAAATAATAATTAATGATATGTTCTATTCCTAGGAATTACATCACCTGCCTTTCAAGTAAACTATTAACATGACTTTGAGTAAACAGTTTCTGCTCCCTCTCTCTGCTGATCGATCCCTCTCTCGATTGGCTTCATGTCTTGCTCCATCCATCTCGACAGTTTCCAGTTCTGCTTCCACTCAATCGATCGACTTCTGCTCTCTCTCTGTTTCTGGTTCTGCCCTCCGATTTCTGTCCTCTGGTTCTCGTCCCCGTCTCCCTCTCCTCGACAGTTTTTCCAATCGATCCCAGAAAACCACCAGACGTGGCGGCTTTTTTGGGCTGCAGCTTCATCATCATAATTCCGTATCTGGAACAACGTGACTTCATGAAAACTTGAACCCTTTTGATCTCTACAATTAGCAACCCAAACAAGATTGAAGGTGAGTGAAATGTTGGACGATCAAAGAAACTACACCAAAATCTATCCTCTTTTTGCACCAACCAAAAATCAAGATTAACGGGGTCTATTATCTATTAAATCATGATGAAGTGTAACATAACAATGAAAAGTGTCTTATTAACTTTTAAAAATAACACGACACTTAAAAATGTCCTATTAATTTCTAAAATAATATAACACTTTAAAATGTTCTATTAGTCTTTTAAATAATATAACACTTAAAAAGTGTCCTATTAGACTCTAAAATAATTTGACATTGAAAAGTGCCGTATTAGACTTACATGATAGGACATTAAGGGGTTGTTTGTTTACCTCTTAATAGTCCATTAAGAGGCAGTCTTTGAATTGTTAAGAGGTGAATCGTGTTTGGCAAGAAAAAAGTCTGCCTCTTAATGGTTCTAAAACCTTCTGAATGATTTTGTATCTTGGGCATCCTTGAGCCATTCAACACCCTAATTTCATTCTGAATAATTATCAAACAATTATATTTTCATTTTACACTATATTATAAGAGTCTCTTAATTATCATTCTGACCACTTAATCATTATACACCAAACATTCAGCAACTGCCAAACAGGCCCTAAGAGACATCAAAAGTAAGAGTCCTATTAAACTAAATCAAATAGGACTCATAAAATAATGTGTCGTATTAGCCTTTTTTTAAAGGACGGATCTTGAAAACTGTCCCAAAAAAGTCATATTAGTTATTTTATACGACACTATTTGAACAAACCACTATAACAAAATTGGGTTTATAGAGCGCCCCCTATATCTAATCGTCTCAATAAACCGCTTTATAGGTCTTAATTTATAGGACCAAAATATAAAGCGTCTTATCTAAAGGCGTTGTAAAAGTTTATATGACATTTTTACGTGTCTTAACAAGCTTTTTATGATATTTTTAATATAAAGCATCGCATTAGCAACTTTGTAAGACACTTTTGAGAAAGTGTCCTATAAACTCAATTTTTTTATAGAGCACTTGTTTTATAGGACGGTTTTTCAAATGATGTCCTATAAAATTGCTAATAGAAAGCTTTATATTAAAAGTGTCCTAAAAAACTTATTAAGACATCAAAAAACGTCATATAAACTTATTACAACATATTTAGATAGGATGTACACTTTATTTTTTGATTCTATTAACCAAGTCCAATAAAGAGAACCATTAGGACGTTTAGAAGTTGGGAGTGTTCTATAAACCCGATTTTGTTGTAGTATATGTCTTACAAAGACAAGTCCCCTATAAAAATAAGTTAAGAATGTCCTAAAAGCATGTTAATTAGATAGGAAAAACGATGGTGGGCGTGGTGTTGTGGACTACGTGAAAATGGTGGTGGTGGGCAGTGGTAGATATGGACTACGTTAATAGATAAGAAAACGAGCACACAGTGTTTGACGTGAATCACGGCACGACCAGCCGCGGGAGACACTGTTTGCGCGTATCTCGGGAAACCCGATCAGCAACCATCTAAATGGACTTCAAGACTTAAATGGGTTCTTTCTTCTAGTCCTGCACTCTTTGTTGCTAAGATTGTAGAATGCTTGGCTAATCTTCACTGGAATTTTAAGTTGCAACAGGTTGGAGTTAGAGAAGATTATATGTAGGGAAGAATGTAACATTTAGGGGTTGTTTACCAAACGCTTACTTGTGTAAATGAACATCAAGCTACGTTACCTTACCGGATGAATATATATGGTAAGGACCAAAAATCTTACCCGGTAAGAGCGAGACAAAGACCAAGAGTCTTACCCGGTATGTGAGGGTTACGACTCTTACCATGGTAAACGCTTACCAAGTAAATTGTTGCGTACGATATCGTTTTTTGGTTGACTAAAATCTTACCCGGTAAGTAAATGATAGTGTTAAATTTACCGAAAAACGCTTACCAGGTAAGTGTTTGGTAAACGGCCCCTTAGATATAATGGAACTTTCAAAACATAAACCAAAAAGAATCACCTGTTACAATGTATAGTTGTTTGTGAATTAGCTTTTTTGGCCTTTGGACCTCTCAAAATCATCCATGGAGACTTCTGTTGTGGTTGCCTCTGCCTGAACGTCATTCACAGCTCTATGTAGCAGAATGTTTCGTCTTCTGAGGTTTGTATCTCGGATGTAAAACCATACGACTGAAGAAGCCATCTATAACCAACAATGCGCAGAAATCGCAACTCAAAAATGCTTTCAGGAAGATGTCTTATGTTTGTACCTTCTATATTTAACTCTGTTAAGCATTTTAATTGTCCAATTTCCTCCGGTAATTTCTCAATCGCAATACAAAGAGGGAGAAGAAAAAACCGCAGAAGTTTCATATTACAGATGCTGTCGGGAATATGTCGTAGAAATACACACTCCGATAGGATTAGCTTCTCTAAACATTCTAATCGGCCAAGATCTTCAGTTAACGTCTCAAGAAACCAACAACGATCAAGTTTGAGATATTTCAGATGTTTTAGCTTACAAATGCTATCCGGCAGATGTGTAATCTTCGTAGACAACAAATTTAGCTCCTCTAGACATTCCAATCGGTCAAGGTCTTTGGGTGACTCTGGAATACCACCTTCGAGTGTAAGCTTTCTTAAATATCGTAAACCACAAATGCTTTGAGAAAAACGCTCAAGGTCAAGGGGCCTCAACTTAGAAGACCTGAGGTAAAGGGATTTGAGCCTTAGCCATTCAACGGGCATGTGAAGTTCTTCCAAATCATCACATCCTATAAGACTTAATGTCTCGAGATACGGATTCCCTCGAAAGTCAAGGGTCCTCAACTTAGAAGAATTGAGGACAAGGGATTTGAGCCTTAGCCATTCAACGGGCATGTGAAGTTCTTCCAAATCATCACATCCAACAAGACTTAATGTCTCGAGATACGGATTCCCTCGAAAGTCAAGGGTCCTCAACTTAGAAGAATTGAGGACAAGGGATTTGAGCCATAGACATTCAACGGGAACGTGAAGTTCTTCAAAATCATCACAACCTTCAATTTTTAATTTCTCTAGATTCGGAAAAAGACCAAGATCAAGGCTCTTCAAGTTTGAATATTTAAAAGTAAGGAATCTGAGGTTCTTAAGAACCTATCATAAACAAAAAAAAAAGAGTAAGTGCGGGTGTAGTAACAAACCAAACCAAACAAAACCAAAAAGTGAAAGATTATAATGAATCATGCAAAACAAGTTAGTATTGGACTATTATTCTACCTTTCTTTCTCCCCCTTCCCAAACTTGTACAATTCTGCTTTGCTGCATGTCAAGTCCAACAAGATTATTTGCTTCAAATGTTCTGGGTAAGGATCCAAAAGGGTGCCCGTACCAGCATAGATATCGTAAAGCATTTGGAAGGTATTGGCTAACTTCATCACATTCCAAATCGAAATCAAGATCCAGCAGAAGATATCTAAGATTCTTCATGTTTCCAAGGCCTTTCAAAATTTCTGGATCGAGTTCTGAGTCTATACTCCATTCTATACCTGTTGTTGCTTCAGTACCCTGTGATACAAAAGCAGTGACCATGAAACTTGTGTCATAACAAATGAAAATGCCTCAACCCTACAAATAAAATTGATCTTTACCTGATTATTAACCAATATGTTTTCAATTTCCTCTGCAATCCACAATCGACTATGTCTGTAAGGCTCCTTCGGGTGCAAGCGGCGAACAATATTCTTGCCCATTTCTTCTATATGGTCATGCATGCCCAAGTGCTCACCATACACGCTTTTAGAAATAGTTATGAGAGATTTTCGCTCAAGAACTCTTAAACCATTTCTAGCATGAAATCCACAGCTTTCAAGCACTTCGATTGCCCTCTCTTTCTTCCAACCTTTCAWTATACATGCAACATCTAGGAATATTTCCTTGTAATCCTCCTCTAGACCAATATAGCTTAACTCCAACTTTTCTAAAGTTTCCTTCAATGGAATTGTTTTTAGTCTTTCTATAGCATCTTTCCATTCAAGCTCATTTTTACCACACAGAAACGAACCCAAAACTGTGATCGTTAAGGGAAGTCCAGCAGCATAACTTGCCACTTGTCCYGATAGCTCTTTGTACTCTTCAATTGGACTCTSTCTCCCRAAYGCATACCTACTGAGGAGGCAAATGGCTTCCYCTTSAGATAAAAGATCGAYATCACGTATCAAGYTMACTCGATGTGCTACCAACACTTGCTCATCTCTTGTTGTGATGATAATTCTACTTCCCTTACTAAACCAATTAAGCTCACCCGCTAACGCCTTTAGTTGGTCTATATGATCCACATCATCGAGAACAACAAGAACCTTCCTACAACTCATCATCTTTTTTATCATATTTTTCCCATCATGAACATTACTTATTTTGATGTCATGGGCATTTAACATATCTTTAAGGAACTTGTTTCTGTAACTTCTTCAAACGGGATAAATTCGGATTTGAATTTTCCCTAACATTCTCAACAAAACTGCTACCTTCGAACCCAAAGGATATTCGATCAAAAACAGCTCTCGCCAAAGTTGTCTTCCCACCACCTCCCATCCCCTTGATTCCTATCATTCGAACGTCATCAATATTTGTTTCTAAAGATGAAACAACATCCCTTATTCGAGCCTCCATGCCAATTAATTTTTCATCGACGCTAAAATTGATGGATCGCAACTCCTGTGAGATCTCTTCAACAATTTTTTGGATAAATTTAGCTTCATGCCTGTGTATTTAAAGAAGACAAAATTAGCTTGCTCAAAATCCCACATGGACAATTCATTTAAATTCAGATATGTAACTTACATGTGAATACGAATTAAAACAATTATATATGGATGAATTACCCATCTACAGTGTTCTTCAATCCAAACCCAGAAAGATTGGCTGCTTCTTTTAGAGCCTCTCTCCATTTTTCARCAGCCTCTTTCTTTTCTTGTTTAGCAAAAGCTTTTCCAAATTCCCCACTTTGGTTGCGGACTTCAGTGGGTTCCACATCATAGAAGACGGGATAAGCAGTATGCTCAGTCATCATTTGGCACTCCATAATCTTTACAAGTTCATCCAAGCACCAAGATGAAGATGCATAGTTCCTGGAGAAAACAATTATATAGAACTTTGAGTCTTCAATGGATTTGATGAGCTCATCATCGATCCTCTCCCCTTTCTTGATTCTCTCGTCATCTTTGTAAGTGTGGATGCTTTTGT
>NC_037544.1:711261-766622 GCF_001531365.2 Cynara cardunculus var. scolymus
AATTAATATAATAATTTTTTAAATATAAATAAACACACTATTAATTAATATAATTATATTTTAAATACAAATAAAAACTCTATTATTTGGTCAAAAAGATGTCAAGTCTAGTTCTCGAGCACTAATATATTTTTTTCTTCTTTACATATTTAAATAATTTCAATCAAAATATTGATGCAATTTTATTAAAAAAAACAAGGCTTAATTTTATAGTGATACTAATTTCAAAAATATGTGAAATCAGAAATGCACAAAATAAATCTAAGTTCGAAAAAAGCTTGGTCCTAGAATGACTCAAAACCCGATCACACCGAAATTTTGGTAATTGTCTGAAAAGACTTAATTTAACCTTTTTTTCAACTTCAAATATTGAACCTAAAAGAAAAAGAACTTAGGTTTTCTCTGCTTACCAAAGACGGTCTAAACCTTATACATCTTTATGTGAAACACACGAAACAGAAGTAATTATTACCACTAATTTCAAGATAATCTACTTAATTATATATATATATATATATATATATATATATATATTGCTTATTAAAATTGGAAAACATGGTAGAAAATCATTATTAAAAAGGAAAAAAGACTTCAAATTCCTCATGCGTCTCTTGTTATTCAAATGGGGTGACGTTATAAATTAAAGACATGATTATTTTCTAGAAAGAAAAAGACCATAAACTTCATTATTACATGTTTATGATGGTTCACTTTATTGGATGCTTTTAGGCGTTTTAACAAATTTTTTAGCACATCTTTAAAATAAAGTGTCATATTAGTTATTTTATAGGACATTATTTGAACAAACCACTACAACAAAATTGGGTTTATAGGACGCCCCCAATCACTAAGCATCCAATAAAATTCTTTATACGACTTAATTTTATAGGACCAAAATATAAAACGTACTAACTAAAGACATTGTAATAATTTTATATGACGTTTTTACGTGTCTTAACAAGTTTTTTAGGATATTTTTTAATACAAAATGTCGTATTAGCAACTTTATATGACACTTTTGAGAAAGTGTCCTATAAACTCAAGTTTTTATAAGAAACTTGTTTTATCAGACGGTTTTTCAAATAGTGTCCTATAAAATTGCTAATAGAACGTTTTATATTAAAAGTGTCATAAAAAACTTATTAAGACGTCAAAAAACGTCATATATAGACTTATTACAACATCTTTAGATAGGAAACTTTATTTTTTGGTCGTATTAACTAAGTCCTATAAAGAAGTCTATTAGAATGCTTAGAAGTTGGGAGCATCCTATAAACCCGATTTTGTTGTAGTGAACGTCTTACAAAGACAAGTCCCCTATAAAAATAAGTTAAGAATGTGCTAAAAGCATGTTAATTAGATAGGAAAAACGTTGGGAAGTTAGAATAATAATGATAACCAGTAGAGTTTTAACAAACGCATGATGATTTTTATAATTCATCCTAAATAATCTACACTATTTATACAAAATAATTAATTGTTATTTTTATAAGAAAATTATATTTATTAAAACAAATATAAATTACTTCGTTATTGAACCTAAATTAAATTATAATAAAAAAATTGAAGTAAAAAATCACACAAAAAATATGAATTTTAAATAATTAATTTGATACTAATATCGAAATATTTTTGTCAAATTTTTATGATATCTTCAAGTTTATATTTTATTCAAAAAAAAACATCATCGCTTTTTCAAAATCACATAAGACTATACTATAACATCGACTGAAATAAATAATAAAATAAAATATTAAAATCAAAATATATCTCACTACATTACGCGAGTATCCTTCTAGTAATTAAGGTTACGTTTATTTTAATATTGTTTTATTCCTAGGAATTACATCACCTGCCTTTGAAGTAATTATATACCTGCAACTATTAACATGACTTTGAGTTCCAGTGATAATTTATAACTTTCAAACGATACGTTAGCTACCATACTGGGTCCGTCCCTCGACAGTTGTGGTAGCTAATGGTGGAGGTGGTGTTGTGGACTACGTGAAGATATTAAAGTAAGTTCATCTAGAGACTCGAAATTGAATCAGACACATAAAGGGATCCTACTCAATATATCCAACTCAAAACGATAAACATTTAATTTTAAAATCGTATAAATGGCTTCAAATGATATTAAAATTACCATTAGTCTCTACTAATCCAAATTCAAAGTAAATCAAATACTCATTGTCAGAATATGAAGTTTAGCTGCTCATATCTGACCTTTAGAAACCAAAGGCAATTACAAAAGTTTGCAGAATTGAAATTAAGGAAGAACCCCGGAAATTGTCTCCAAAATTCCTCCCAGAATCTGAAAATCGGACCTTGGATCTCCCTCTGAAAAGCAAACCAAGAGCTCCGAAAATCTGGAAATTTACTGTTTCTTCCCGATTTCTGGTTCTCGTTCCTCTCAGATAGACAGTTTCTGCTTCTTCTCAGAAAACAGTTTCTGCTCCCTCTCTCTGCTGATCGATTTCTGATCAATCCCTCTCTCGATTGGCTTCCTGTCTTGCTCCATCCTTCTTGACAGTTTCCAGTTCAGCTTCCTTTCAATCGATTGATTTCTACTCTCTCTCTGTTTCTGGTTCTGCCCTCCGATTTCTGTCCTCTGGTTCTCGTCCCCGTCTCCCTCTCCTCGACAGTTTTTCCAATCGATCCCAGAAAACCGCTAGAAGTGGCTGCTTTTTGGGGCTGCTGTTTGTGGGCTGCAGCTTCATCATCATAATTCCATATTTGGAACAACGTGATTCCATGAAAACTTGAACCCTTTTGATCTCTACAATTAGCAACCCAAACAAGATTGAATGTGAGTCGAAATGTTGGACGATCAAAGAAACTACACCAAAATCTATCCTCTTTTTGCACCAACCAAAAATCAAGATTAAGGGGGTCTATTATCTATTAAATCATGATGAAGTGTAACATAACAATGAAAAATGTCTTATTAACTTTTAAAAATAACACGACACTTAAAAATGTCCTATTAATTTCTAAAATAATATAACACTTCAAAATGTCCTATTATAACACTAAAAAAATGTCCTATTAGACTCTAAAATAATTTGACATTGAAAAGTGCCGTATTAGACTTACATGATAGGACATTAAGGGGTTGTTTGTTTACCTCTTAATAGTTCCATTGAGAGGCAGTCTTTGAATTGTTAAAAGGTGAATCGTGTTTGGCAAGAAAAAAGTCTGCCTCTTAATGGTTCTAAAACCTTCTGAATGATTTTGTATCTTGGGCATCCCTGAATCATTCAGCACCCTAATTTCATTCTGAATAATTATCAAACAATTATATTTTCATTTTACACTATATTATACGAGTCTCTTAATCATTCTGACCACTTAATCATTATGCACCAAACCATTCAGCAACTGCCAAACAGGCCCTAAGAGACATCAAAAGTAAGAGTCCTATTAAACTAAATCAAATAGGACTCATAAAATAATGTATCGTATTAGCCTTTTTTAAAGGACGTGTGTTGAAAATTGTCCCAAAAAAGTCATATTAGTTATTTTATAGGACACTATTTGAACAAACCACTATAACAAAATTGGTTTATAGAACGCCCCCTATATCTAATCGTCTAAATAAACCGCTTTATAGGTCTTAATTTATAGGACCAAAATATAAAGTGTCTTATCTAAAGGCGTTGTAATAAGTTTATATGATGTTTTTACGTGTCTTAACAAGTTTTTTATGATATTTTTAATATAAAGCATCACATTAGCAACTTTATAGAACACTTTTGAGAAAGTGTCCTATAAACTCAATTTTTTATAGAGCACTCGCTTTATAGGACGGTTTTTCAAATGGTGTCCTATAAAATTGCTAATAGGAAGCTTTATATTAAAAGTGTCCTAAAAAACTTATTAGGACGTCAAAAAACGTCATATAAACTTATTACAACATATTTAGATAGGATGTACACTTTATTTTTTTATTCTATTTACCAAGTCCAATAAAGAGAACTATTAGAAGTTGGGAGCGTTCTATAAACCCGATTTCGTTGTAGTATATGTCTTACAAAGACAAGTCCCCTATAAAAATAAGTCAAGAATGTCCTAGAAGCATGTTAATTAGATAGGAAAAACGATGGTGGGCGTGGTGTTGTGGACTACGTGAAGATGGTGGTGGTGGGCAGTGGTAGATATGGAGGTGGTGGTTGAGGAAGATGTGGAGGTGGTGATGGTAGTGCTTGTGAGATAACTTCAACAACGGCTTTTTGCCAAAATTATAACCCCATCATCCAGCAACCATCAAAATGGAGTTCAAGACTTAAATGGGTGCTTTCTTCTAGTCCTGCATTCTTTGTTGCTAAGATTGTAGAATGCTTGGATTTTAAGTTGCAACAGGTTGGAATTAGAGAAGATTATGATTTGATTATTTGTTAAAAAAGAAAAAAAATATTTTCTGCCGTCCGCTAATATTTATTAATGTCGAAACACGTTGATCCAATATGATGAAGAAGACATGAAAATAAAGACACTATTAATTAATATAATAATTTTTTAATACAAATAAAGACACTATTAATTATAATTTTTTAATACAAATAAAGACAAAATTAATTAATATAATAATTTTTTAATAAAAATAAAGACACTATTAATTAATATAATAACTTTTTTAATATAAATAAAGACTATTATTTGGTCAAAAAAATGTGTAAGACACGGAACAAGAAAAATTATTACCACTAATTTCAAGATAATCTACTCAATTATCACAATATATATATAGAGAGAGACTTCGGATCACATGAGACCAGCCTGTTTTTATGAGACCCGTGAGACCACCTTTTCACATTTGAAACTTCACAGTAAAATGCTGTGAAAGTAACTTTCACAGTGCTTTTTGCTGTGAAGGTTAAAAAAAGTCATCTTTGTAGTATTTTGCTGTGAAGTTTCAAGTGTAAAAAGGTGGTCTCACCAAAACAGGCTGGTCTCACATGATCCCAAGACTATATATATATATACACACACACACACATATATAAATTGCTAATTGCAAAACATGGTAGAAAATCATGATTAAAAAGGAAAAAAGTTCATAAAATTCCTCAAGCGTCTGTTATTCGAACGGGGTGGGGTTATAAGTTCATAAAGTTCATTACATGTTTATAATGGTTAAAAGCATGTTTGGTTGATGATATTAAGGGTAAGGATGAAAATCTGAATGAATGAGAGTGTTTGGTATTATATTATTAGATTAATGATTAACTTAAATGGGTTAAAAACCATTCAACCCCAAAATCAGGTATATAGGATCAGAGGTGCTCAAAAACTGACCAACCTGGTCAACCCAATCCAAAGAAAACTAGAAAAAAATCAACTCGAGATAACACTGACACATGGTTGATACAAAATTATGCCAAACCACATCTATTGGGTTGGAACAGGGTTGGGGTAATTTGAACCCAACTCAACCCAATGAACACAATCCATTATACCACAGATTTAATATGATTATTTAGTTCTTGATTAATATATATATACATTAGACATTAGACCAAAATTTTATTACAATTTCAACAGTAATTTTACTTTCTTATTTGGATGAACTTTCAACTTCTTTTTTTGAGTTTGTTAGCGTTGTTTGTATGTTCTCATTTTAATTTACCTCGTTTAAACAAAACTCTGAGCTATATTGTAAAATAATGTACCAGATTTCAACCTGATTAACCTGACCAACCGAAACCCAACCCGCATGTACGGTTTGGGTTGTGTCGGGTTGGGTTGAGATATTTCAAACCGCAAACATTGAGTTGGATTATTCAAATGCCTTCAACCAATTGAGGCGATTCAAAAGGCCCTGGATAGAAAACAGATGGATTAAGAAGTTTCATGTTTTGATCATTCAAAGATTCGAACAGTAGAGAGGTCATACGCATCATTGAAGTGGACAGCAGTGTGCTGATGCAAAGCTGTTGAACAGATCTGTGTGATTGTAGTACATAGATCATATATTATTCGTTTGAGCTCCAAAGAAGGTGATTTCAGATTCTCTGAACAGATAATGAATCAATACACACTTTTTATGTTTCGAGTTTTTGCAAATTTCGGAGCTATCATGGTTTGATTTAGTGTGAAAGTTGGTGTAAAGTTGTTGGACAGAAACCTTCTATGTTGATTCGTGTATCAAAGAACACTAGAGGGTAGACCAGAAGGGATCAGAGGCTCTTGTTATATGGACCAGAGCTTTGGTCATAATGGACCAGAGCTCTGGTCCAAAACCCAGAGACAGCCTCAAATCAGAAAGAGGTATGATCAGCTTCGATGAACCAAAAGCTCTGGTTATATAGACACACGCACATGGTTTAAGAAAGTTATTTAACTATTTCTAATATATCTTTATATAATAATAATTAGAATATTGCAATTGAAATTAATAGCATGAACTTAAGGAAGATGTGGAAGATATATAGATTCATTTAGTCCGGTAGGTAAGTGGGACAACATCTTTGTGGTTACCAATCATCAGGATGAAGAACATTATATATGTTTGTGTTACTTGTTTTGAATGTTGAGAAGAAGGGTGATGGAGATTGTTACTTATATATGTTTGCAATAACATGATGCAGATTGGGTTGATATCTGAGATAACTGGCAAAAAGGAAGAGGCATTAACAAGTGTAGTTGGTAAATGCACAGAGAGAGTGTAGTTTTGATGCTTGAATCTTGATATAGAGACTTGTGGTCTGCTGGTTACTTAGAAGAATTTTAGCTATTATTGTATCATAAGAAGTATAATGAGCATGGGACTCACTAAGTTTATTTCAGATTCTCTGAACAGATAATGAACCAGAGGTCATGTGAACTAGATCTACATAGCCCGACCTTTTAAAAGCTTGATGTCAGCTTTGCGCTGCTCTAGCTTTTTGCGCACAACTTTCACCTCGAAGCTCCAAAATTTATTATTCTAGTTGCATTGGAAATGTAAAACATATATCTACATCTTTTAGATTTTGAGTTTTCTCAAATTCAATGTGCAGATATGACTTATTCTGTGTCAAAGTCTATAGATGGGTGTTGGACAGAAGCTACATACTTTACTCCTTTCTTCCTAATTTTAGAACGGTGTTCTCTCGTCTGTTCTTCATAGATTCAAGCTATGATTTTGATATATTATATGTCACTCCCTAATCTGATCTTAAAGTTTCAAGCTCTGAGCTTCAAACTTTACTCAACGAGGTTTGCAAAGACAAATGTTTGTTTTAACGACTGTTTTGCGCAGCTGTGAGAAAACATGCACAACTCACTCAATTTTCATCCAAAATGGATGAATCAGAGATTGATGAAAAGCTAAGAGGCTGGAGTTCAATGTTTATGTTTTGTGTTTTCTCTCAATGAATCTGCTTGATAGTCAAAAACAGTGATGAAGTTGATACATGAAAGCTGGACAGAGTTTAAAATGTCAGTTTTTCAACGACATATTGTATTTTTGGCTTTATAGGAAAGAACAAACCCAACAACAATGAAGTTCTGACCAGTACATAAAGCATTTATATGTTTATCCCACTTTAGTGAAAAGAGTCGCAGTTGGGGTAATTTAACTTCATCAGTGTGTATTAAATCATGGTCGTGTGTGAGATAGACATAAATAGAATAAACGAAATTCAAAGAACATAACGTTATAATATCAATCTAAATAGTGATTTTACCTCGATCTGGTTGAAATTTTGAACAGCAGCTTCCTTGTCTAACTTGATTTTGCAAATTCAGTTTGAGATCCTCAACGTGCAGAGGACTCGATGATGGAAAACAATGAGGGCGATTCGATGATGGCAAATCACTGGAGAGGACTCGATGAGTTAATAAAATAGGGCTTATTTAATAGAAGAGTGCTTAGGGCCTTTTTCAATTGGGCCGAGCCTTGGTAAGTCCTGTTAGTTTTCATGTTATTTATATTATTTTAAACTTTAATAAAAGGTCGTTTATCAAACATTTATTCGGTAAGTGTTTACTGATAAAATTTAACATTATTATGTAATTATCGAGTAAGATTTTAGTCCACTAAAACGACATAGTATACAACAATTTACCCGGTAAGTGTTTACTGTGGTAAGAGTCGTCGCCCTCATTTACCGGGTAAGACTCTTGGTCCTTACTATATTMATCCGATGTGATAATATTACTTGGTAATCGCTTACCCGGGTAAGCGTTTGGTAAACGGTCCCTTATTAGCTTTTAGACACTAACATAACAATCAAAAGTGTCTTATTAACTTTTAAAAATTAACACGACACTTAAAAATGTCCTATTAATTTCTAAAATAATATAACACTTTAAAATGTTCTATTAGTCTTTTAAATGATATAACACTTAAAAAGTAAAAGTCCTATTAAACTAAATCAAATAGGACTAATAAAATAATATGTCGTGTTAGTCTTTTTCTTAAAGAACGGGTCTTGAAAAGTGTTCCAAAAACGGGTCTTATAAACCTCTTTTTGTTGTAGTGTGTCAACCCAAGATGCCAACAATGTATGAAGTCTTAATAGACTGTTTATATATATGACCAAACCACTACAACAAAATTAGGACTCTTTTAGAAGATCTTTAAAATAAAACGTTATATTACTTATTTCATAGGATACTATTTGAGCAAACCACTACAACAAAATTAGGTTTATAGGACGCCCCTATCTCTAATCGTCCCAATAAACCGCTTTATAGGACTTAATTTATAGAACCAAAATATAAAACGTCTTATCGAAAGACGTTGTAATAAGTTTATATGACGCTTGTGGGTGTCTTAACAAGTTTTTTAGGACATTTTTAGTACAAAGCGTCGCATTAGCAACTTTTAGGACACTTTTGAGAAAGTGTCTTGTAAACTAAATTTTTTATAGGACACTTGTTTTTATAGGACATTTTTTCAAATAATGTCCTATAAAATTGCTAACGGGACGCTTTACATTAAATGTGTCGTAAAAAACTTATTAAGACGTCAAAAAACGTCATATAAACTTATTACAACGTCTTTAGATATGACACTTAATTTTTGGTCCTATAGAATAAGTTCTATAAAGAGGTCTATTAGAACGCTTAGAAATTAGGAGCGTCATAATAAACCTGATTTTGTTGTAGTGTCATCACTGTATCCCAAAAATAAGGTTGAACAACACATTCCCTTGATTGGCGACATGAATTCTTTCGTGTTTTTAACCGCCATGATGCACCCTTATACATGTATAACACAACAAAGAAATTAAACAAAGGATACGTAGTGATGACAATATATAGGTATGGTGGATAACAGAAAACCGTTAATAGATAAGAAAACGAGCACACAGTGTTCGGCGCGACCAGCCACGGGAGACACAGTTTGCACGTATCTAGGGAAACCCGATCAGCAACCATCAAAATGGACTTCAAGACTTAAATGGGTGCTTTATTCTAGTCCTGCACTCTTTGTTGCTAAGATTGTAGAATGCTTGGCTAATCTGCACTGGGATTTTAAGTTGCAACAGGTTGGAGTTAGAGAAGATTATGTAGGGAAGAATGTAACATTTAGGGGTTGTTTACCAAACGCTTGCTTGGGTAAGTGAACATCAAGTTACTTATCTTACCGGATGAATATGGTAAGGACTAAAAATCTTACCCGGTAAGAGCGAGACAAAGACCAAAAGTCTTACCCGGTAAGTGAGGACGACGACTCTTACCATGGTAAGCGCTTACCAAGTAAATTGTTACATACGATAACGTTTTTTGGTGGACTAAAATCTTACCCGGTAAGTAAATGATAGTGTTAAATTTACCGGTAAACGCTTACCAGGTAAGTCTTTGGTAAACCGCCCGTTAGATATAACGGAACTTTCAAAACATAAACCAAAAAAATGTCAAGTTACAAAAGGTAAACTTAACATAGCTAACCTAAAACAATGTCTTCAGTCGTTGTGCATTTCTTGAAGCAAAACATCAATGAATCAAACATCACCTAAACCCGGTTCACGTGTCTTGACGGTTTGAGTTGCTACGTACGAAGCAAACAGCAAAACATTCGGACCAACTAGATATCTATGCTGACATATAGAACATGAGAGTCCTCGTTACGAGAACATTGTCCAAAATCCTGTAAAAATGGTCGAAAATGAATGAAATGCGATGTAACCGATGAAGTAATTTTCTAAAAGGGAGTTGAGATTGCAGGAACATAATAAGAAGTCTCACATATGACAAAAAGGTTTCAGCTATGGAAAACTGATTGAGCTAAAACCAAATCATGAGACCCGAGATTAAACATCAAGTTCATCACGGCATGTGAAGAGGGTATGATCCTTCGATTCAATGAAGTGCTGAAACGAAGCACACGAAGACAAACAACATAGCTGAAAAAAGCATGAAACTGACCATAAAACGAAAGAAATGGTAAAAGAATCACCTGTTACAATGTATAGTTGTTTGTGAATTAGCTTTTTTGGCCTTTGGACCTCTCAAAATCATCCATGGAGACTTTTGTTGTGGTTGCCTAAATGTCATTCACAGCTCTATGTAGCAGAATGTTTCGTCTTCTGAGGTTTGTATCTCGGATGTAAAACCATACGACTCAAGAAGCCATCTATAACCAACAATGCACAGAAATAGCAACTCAAAAATGCTTTCAGGAAGATGTCTTATGCTTGTACCTTCTATATTTAACTCTCTTAAGCATTTTAATCGTCCAATTTCCTCCGGTAATTTCTCAATCGAGATACAACCAGGGAGAAGAAAATACTGCAGAAGTTTCATATTACAGATGCTGTCTGGAATATGTCGTAGAAATACACACTCTGATAGGATTAGCTTCTCTAAACATTCTAATCGGCCAAGATCTTCAGGTAACTTTTCAAGAAACCAACAACGATCAAGTTTGAGATATTTCAGATGTTTTAGCTCACAAATACTATCCGGCAGATGTGTAATCTTCGTAGACAACAAATTTAGCTCTTCTAGACATTCCAATCGGTCAAGGTCTTTGGGTGACTCTGGAATACCACCTTCGAGTGTAAGCTTTCTTAAACATCGTAAACCACAAATGCTTTGAGAAAAACGCTCAAGGTTTGTGCAAGCACAAAGACCAAATGAAATAAGCTTCTCTAGATTTCCAATCGAGGGTCCTTCTTCTTCATAAAAACATTCAAATCTAAAGTTCGACAAATTATTGCCCAAGTGCAATGGGCACATTTCTAGGGACTCTGCCTTCAAATGTAACATAGATGCACAACCAACTTCAACCGATTTAAACTGTTTCCTTAACAAAAAAGACTTAAACCTCAAACAACCACTTAAGTGTATGTATTCAAGCTTTTTTAGACACCCATCATGTGCATGAACTTCTACCAGACGATAACAATTTGTAAGAGTTAACATCTTCAAATTCGGAGTCCACCCAAGGTCAAAGGTCCTTAACCGTGCACCCGTGATATAGATGGATTCTAGCTTTAGACATTCGGGAATGTGAAGTTCTTCCAAAACATCACATTGTGTAAGTGTTAATGTCTCGAGATTTGATGCCCCTTGAAGGTCAAGGGCCCTCAACTTAGAAGACCCGAGGTTAAGGGATTCAAGCCTTTGACATTCAACGGGAATGTGAAGTTCTTCCAAATCATCACATCTATCAAGATCTAATGTCTCGAGATACGGAGTCCCTCGAAGGTCAAGGGCCCTCAACTTAGAAGACTCGAAGTCAAGGTGAAGGGATTTGAGCCTTGGCCATTCAACGGGCATGTGAAGTTCTTCCAAATCATCACATCCATCAAGATTTAATGTCTCGACATTTGATGCCCCTCGAAGGTCAAGGGCCCTCAACTTAGAAGACTCGAAGTAAAGGTGAAGGGATTTGAGCCTTAGCCATTCAACGGGCATGTGAAGTTCTTCCAAATCATCACATCCATCAAGATTTAATGTCTCGATATACGGAGTCCCTCGAAGGTCAAGGGTCCTCAACTTAGAATATTCGAGGACAAGGGATTTGAGCCTTAGACATTCAACGGGAATGTGAAGTTCTTCCAAATTATCACAAGCTTTAATATTTAATTTCTCAAGATTCGGAAAAAGACCAAGATCAAGGCTCTTCAAGTTTGAAAATTTAAAAGTAAGGAATCGGAGCTTCTTAAGAACCTATCATAAAAATAAAAAAATAAAAAAAAGGTAAGTAAGGGTGTAGTAACAAACCAAACCAAACAAAACCAAAAAGTGAAGATTATAATGAATCATGCAAAACAAGTAAGTATTGGACTATTATTCTACCTTTCTTTCTCCCCCTTCCCAAACTTGTACAATTCTGCTCCTCTCCAACTCAAGTCCAACAAGATTATTTGCTTCAAATGTTCTGGATAAGGACCCAAAAGGGTAACCATAGCAATTTAGATATCGTAAAGCATTTGGAAGGTATTGGCTAACTTCATCAAATTCCAAATCGGAATCATCACATTCAAGATCCAGCAGAAGATATCTAAGATTCTTCATGTTTCCAAGGCCTTTCAAAATTTCTGGATCGAGTTCTGAGTCTATACTCCATTCTATACCTGTTGTTGCTTCAGTACCCTGTGACCCAAAAGCAGTGACCATGAAACTTGTGTCATAACAAATGAAAATGTGTTAGTTTCCTCAACCCTACAAATAAAATTGATCTTTACCTGATTATTAACCAATATATCTTCAATTTCGTCTGCAATCCACAATCGACTATGTCTGTAAGGCTCCCTCGGGTGCAAGCGGCGAACAATATTCTTGCCCATTTCTTCTATATGGTCATGCATGCCCAACTGCTCACCATACACTCTTTTAGAAATAGTTATGAGAGATTTTTGCTCAAGAACTCTTAAACCATTTCTAGCATGAAATCCACAGCTTTCAAGCATTTCGATTGTCTCCTCTTTCTCCCAACCTTTCATGAAACATGCAACATCTAGGAATATTTCCTTGTAATCCTCCTCTAGACCAATATAGCTTAACTCCAACTTTTCTAAAGTTTCCTTCAATGGAATTGTTTTTAGTCTTTCTATARCATCTTCCCATTCAAGCTCATTTTTACCACACAGAAACGAACCCAAAACTGTGATCGTTAAGGGAAGTCCAGCAGCATAACTTGCCACTTGTCCCGATAGCTCTTTGTACTCTTCAATTGGACTCTCTCTCCCAAACGCATACCTACTGAGGAGGCAAATGGCTTCCTCTTCAGATAAAAGATCGACATCACGTATCAAGCTCATTCGATGTGCTACCAACACTTGCTCATCTCTTGTTGTGATGATAATTCTACTTCCCTTACCAAACCAATTAAGCTCACCCGCTAACGCCTTTAGTTGGTCTACATGATCCACATCATCAAGAACAACAAGAACCTTTCTACAACACATCATCTTTTTTATCATCTTTTTCCCATCATGAACATTACTTATAYTAAGGCCCTGATCCTTTAGCACATCTTTAAGGACTTGGTTCTGTAACTCCTTTAAATGGGATAAATTGGGATTTGAATTTTCCCTAACATTCTCAACAAAACTGCTACCTTCGAACCGAAAGGATATTCGATCAAAAACAGCTCTCGCCAAAGTTGTCTTCCCACCACCTCCCATCCCCTTGATTCCTATCATTCGAACGTCATCAATATTTTTTTCTAAAGATGAAACAACATCCGTTATTCGAGCCTCCATGCCAATTAATTTTTCATCGACGCAGAAATTGATGGATCGCAACTCCAATGAGATCTCTTCAACAATTTTTTGGATAAATTTAGCTTCATGCCTGTGTATTTAAAGAAGACAAAATTAGCTTGCTCAAAATCCCACATGAACAATTCATTTAAATTTCAGATCTATAACATACACATGGGCGGACCTACCTAAGTGGCATGGGTGGCACGTGCCACCGTATTATTTATCCGCCGAAGGGTAAAAAATTTTAGGTTTGTGAACGGTGCTACCGTATCGTTTTAGAAGGTGCTACCGTATTTTCCTGAAATCCAAATAGTGCAACTAAAAAATTTAGGTTTGTGAACGATGCTACCGTATTGTTTTAGAAGGTGCTACCTTATTTTTCTCAATTCTATAAAAAACCATACATTTTGTAATTATTTTTGGGCATATATTGACCGTTTTCAAAAGATGAAGACTCGTCGGATACAAGTTTAGTAGTTGTTTATATCGGTCCTATAAAAACCATATTTTTGTAATTACTTTTAGATGTATATTATATTATATTAATTATATGGTGTCACCGTTTGAAAAAAAAATTGGGTCCTTACCTGAACATACATGTCAATACGAAGTCATTAAGAGAGTCATGTAATCATATCACATGTTTTATCTTTCAACAGGGACTCAGGTTTGATTTAGATTTTGACAGCACAACATGATGTCCCATGGATGACCGTTTCACATCACAGGGTAAAGGTAGATTACAAAGAATCAGTACGAAAAAATATGGCAGATATATTATATATGGATGAATTACCCATCTACAGTGTTCTTCAATCCAAACCCAGAAAGATTGGCCGCTTCTTTTAGAGCCTCTCTCCATTTTTCAGCAGCCTCTTCCTTTTCTTGTTTAGCAAAGGCTTTTCCAAACTCCCCACTTTGTTTGCGGACTTCAGTGGGTTCTACATCATAAAAGACTGGGTAAGCGGTATGCTCAGTCGTCTTCTGGCACTCCATAATCGTTACAAGCTCATCCAAGCACCAAGATGAAGATGCATAGTTCCTCAAAAAAACAATTATATAGAATTTTGAGTCTTCAATGGATTTGATGAGCTCATCACCGATCCTCTCCCCTTTCTTGATTCTCTCGTCATCTTTGTAAGTGTGGATGCTTTTGTGCTGAAGAGCATGATAGAGATGATCAACGAATGTCTTACGAGTGTCTTCACCTCGAAAACTTAAAAAAACATCATACTTAAAGCTCGTCTGAACAGATGAAGTCGAAGAAGACGCCATTAAGGTTATGCTTGAAGGATTCTTTGGAATATGATCGGAAAGAAAATTGAATGAAATGGAAGGCAATAATGGTCGCTAGCACTCCTACTGTGAATATGATGTTGTTTGTTAGCTGTTTGGATGACGTGGAGGATCCAAAACCTCTTATTTGGTCAAAAAAGAGAGAAGATTTTTAGTTGAAGTATAAAAATGCAATCTATGTATTTAGGGGCCAAAAAATATACTAAAAGGTCTTTGATACAGCGGTACGTGAGTCCTTGGTTTTTTAAGAGGTCAAGGGTTCAAATCTCATTAAAGACGAGAAGGGTGTGTGAATTTATTTGTTCTATTTGCCGTATATAAATATTATATACTTTAAAATATATATATATATATATATATATATATATATATAGAGGAGTGATCATATGAAAACCGCCCTCATTTGTGTAAACTGTGCAAACCACCTTCATCTGTCGATTTCATTGTTTAATCTTATGAAATTTTTTCATGAAATTGTTTAATCTTGTGAAATTGTTTCATATAGTACTTTTTTTGATGAAGTTGTTTCATATATGGTTGTGAAATTGTTTCATATAATACTTAATGAAACTGTTTCATGTATTTCTCTAACATTAATGAAACAGTTTCATCTATTTCTCTAAAATTAAAATAATRAAGATGATAATATCTATGATTAACACCCTCCACAATAAAAATGATTAATCAACCTCTCATAATTACAAAAAAATGAACAAAATGAAAAATTATGATTGGTTGAATACGGTTTGCACGGTTTGTACAAATTGAGTGGTTTGCATTTGATCGCTCCCCTATATATATATATATATATATATATATATATATATATATATATATATATATTGATAAAAAGGGCCCAAAATGTGTTGTTGTATACATCAGTGGCCCAAAAAGTGGAGAAGAAAATATGTATATATGTCGTTTCAGGTTCCTCGACCCTCCACCATTTTAACAGAAGGTTTCTTTTATATGCACACTTTTCACCATCCATTTTAACAGAAGGTTTCTTTTATAAAAATAAACATTATTTTAATTAATTTACCCGGTAAGCGCTTACCCGGGTAGAAGTTGTCACCCTCACCTACTGGGTAAGATTATCGGCCCTCGCCAGTTTCCACGTTCATCTGGTAAGCAAAATTACCCGATAAGCATTTACCGGATAAACGTTTAGTAAACGGAACCTAAGACGTTGGTTTCATATCTATACTGCAATTTATAAAGGAACTTGACGATGAAACAAGACGACATAATATTGCATAGATATGATGAACGAATTACTGATCAACGGTTGGTGCTTAAGTCCCTCCCACCGAAAGATGTTGCTTCTACCAGAGTCTCTCTCCATTTCTCAGCAACGTCATCATTTTCGTGTTTGGAAAAGGCTTTTCCAAATTCTCCACTTTGTTTCCGGACTCAAGTAGGTTCCGCATCATAGAAGATCGGGTACACAGTTTGTCTAGTCTCAAACATTGACTTGAAGTCATGTTGATATGGCGAGTGACAATAAAACACTCGACCACTTTTGATCATCACAAGGAAAAGTTAACATCTGTCATGTGCTAATGATAACTATATTCTGTTCAGATGATTTGTACGCTCAGATAAATGTACATCTCACCCTTTCTATAAACCCTACTTCCAGGTGAGATAAACTATGTTTGGTTGTTTTAATGTTTCGGGCATGTCAAATCAGATGCTATAAAATTTTGAAGCATGTGAATACATTCGATATACCCTACACATGCCACTTGTGTTGCGAGGCCTTCAGGAACGTCCCAATCTTTTTGGAGGCCCTGTTACATCCAAAACTTTTGATTACATAGTATAAATAAGATAACAGATAATATATGTTAAGAACAAAAACGGACTAAACCTAAAACGATTAACAATCTGAAACTAAACATAAACCATTAATGATTTGAACCTAAAACCAAACGATTAATGGTTTGAACATAAATAATTTCGGTTAAACTTTTACACAGGTCGATAAAAGGACCCTGAACACGTGTAATTTTGGGCCCCAAAATTTCGAGGGCCCTGTTTAAAATCTCATATTTAACATGCTAAGGGACGGTCCTGCCTTGCCTGCATGTTCCATATGGTTACAAAGATCGGAACCTGTAAAAAAGAACTGGAGGTGGTAAATCTACTCTTATACAAACACTCTTTCGTATTTGAACTTGTTGGTGGAAAGATTCTGGTAGAATTCGGGTAAAACATATCGGGCAACTTTAAGGGTCTTTAATCCACGTCGCTCGATAAAAATCTTGGGTCCACCCTTTCGTATTATTAATCAGACTCCATGATCTATGATTTGGATTAAGCATAATTCCTTAAGATCCAACTATGTTCAATAAAACCATAAGAAGCAACATGGACCAACTTGAAGAATACAAATAAATCCTTGAACATTTTTTTTAATAAATAAACTATCGTATTTTTAAAAATTGGTTATTTACATATTTTTAACCCAAAAATGTTACATTCACTTATCAGTAAAAAATTTGATGGTTTATTTATTTATTTTTTTCAAAAATACAGGGTTTTAATCTTTTAAAATGTAAATACTTAATGGTTTTTTTAATTCAAAAATATATTCAAGAACTTAATCATTTAAAATAAGAAATTTTAATGGTTTTTTTAAATAAACAATTCTGTTGAGATTTCTTTAACTTCTCCTATCTAAGAAAGAGTAAACTTTACTTTTGGTCGTTAACATATGCCAATGTCAGCATGTATCATCCCTGAACTTTAAAAACTTAAATTTGGTCATTCATGTTTGTCATTTTATAAAGTCCTTCCTCCTAACGACCATTAACTTTTTCCAGCTAAGTCCAATTTAAATGGGGGTTATTGTAGTCCATTTAAACATTTTTCTAATGAGTAAAATATCCTTTGTTTAACCGAATGGCAATAAACTTCACTGAAAAATGTTCAAATGGCCAAAATAACCTTTATTTAATTAAACTTAACAGAAAAAAAAATATAATCGTTAGAGGAGAAATCAAAACCGTTGTAAAATGATAAACATGAGGTACCAAATCCAAGTTTTCAAAATTCAGGGACGATGTTTGTTAAAATCAAAAAACATTAGGGACCAAAAATGAATTTTACTATTTTAAGAAAAAAGACTAAAGAAAGTGCCGACACATGAAAAGCCAAGTGACAGTCTGGGAGTTTAAATTATTTAATATATGACGTCATCTTCTTACGTCATCTATGACGTGGATTCCTTCTTTTATGCCGTCATTACAGGATTTAATGTATAATTAAACAAATAAACATTTAAATCACAATTAAAAGCAAAAATTCAGGTCGACGGGTCGGGCGTATGTTTAGTGCTCGTAATAAATAAGGATCCAATTTTTTTATTATATAATAATAATAATAATAATAGAATAAATTAATAATTAAAACAGATATAAAATTTTTTAGTATCTGATAGGACCCAAAAAAAAATTATATAAAAGGTCCAAACAAGTATTAATTATATTGAAACAGTAAATGGTCGTTTACCAAACACTTGTTCAGGTAAGCGTTTATCAAGTCATATTATTCAGAGTCGTCCCTGGCATGTTAAATGTGAGATTTTGAATAGGGTCTTTGATATCTTGGGGTCCGAATTTACATATGTTCATGGTCTTTTTATCGACCTGTGTAAAAGTATAGTCGAAATAATTTATGTTCAAACCATTTATCGTTTGGTTTTAGGTTCAAATCATTAATGGTTTTTGTTTAGTTTCATATTGTTAATCATTTTATGTTTAGTACATTTTTGTTCTTAATATATGTTCTCTGTTATTTCATTTATGCAGTTTTGGATGTAACAGGGCCTCCAAAAAAATTTAGAACGTCCCTGATATTACTTTATCGGATGAATAAGGCAAGAACCAAGAACCTTATCTAGTAAGAGCGAAGGCAAGGACAAAGAGTCTTACCCGGTAAGTTAGGACGACGACTCCTAACACGGTTAGTGCTTACCGTGATAGTGTTACCTCATAAGTAAGTGATAGTGTTGAATTTTACCCGATAAACATTTACCCAAATAAACATTAGGTAAACGACCCCTAAATATGTAAAAAAAATTAATTAGCCGTTTATTTTATAGTGTTGTTTTTTGTTTTTCTTATTTTTTTATTTAGTATCAAAGTCTAAAATAATTTTTCTAGATACCTGATATATTCTTCATCATTCTATATTTGATTATTCCATTCACATGGAATCTCTATTTGTATTAGAATATAGTAGATTTTTTGTTATTAATTAAGAAAACTCTTATCTTATGAAAAAAATTACCAACTGTATGATACGGTCCAACTTATATCCATACTATTTTATATAAAAACTCTTAAAAACCATTTTTTATGCATTAAATACTGTTTATTGATGCATATTACTTAAAATTCAAAATTACAAGTAAATTTTGCATAAGTACAACTTATTAAAGTTTTATATTTGAATACGTGTAACTAACTGCAGGTAAACATAATAAAAAATAGAATAAATATCTAATTTTGAATATAAAAAATCTAAAATAGAATTAGGATAATTATTGAGTTCTAACAAACTACTTAATTATTATTTTTATATAAAATTATATTATTAAAACAAAAATAAAAAAAATGAAATAAAAAATACACAAAAAAAGAAGAAATTTTAAATAGTTAGTTTGATACTAATATCAATAACTTTTTTTCAATTTTTAATAGTATCTTCATATTTATATTTTATTCAAAAATCAAAATATTATCGTTTTTTCAAAACCACATAAAACTGTATTATAACATCAACTGAGACAAAAAAAAAACGAAACATTAAAATCGAGATTTATCTCGTTGCATTGTGCGAATATCCTTCTAGTTTATATTTAAGATATCAGAACTATCTTTGTTTTTCCATACGTTATTTATCCCTTGTTGATTAATACTGAGTGCATGAATTTTAATTACTCTTGCATCTTTAAAACAAGAATTGATGATAACCAACATGAATTATGATTCAAAAATCGATGGTTACAAAAAAAAATTGTTTTAACCTAAAAAGTTTAAAACGGTGATGAAAAATACATTATGTGAAATGAAAACCCAACTTATTTATAATTTACACAGTGTTACTCGGAATATATAGTCAACATTGTGAATCCAAAAAAGATCAATCTATATATTAAAGGTATATCATATGATTTTTTTATGGTGTAACAGATTGACGAAGTTAAATAAAAATGATATGGTTGATTTTGCATCTAGGAATACTCGGGAAAACGAATTTATGTGAATTATTAGTATTTCTTATGATAAAAACAATACATCGAAGATTTTTCTTCTACTTACAGAAGACCCATTTTCACATCTTGTTCAGAGTTATAAATATCAGATTCGGGTCTGCTAAAATGTATAATAAAATAAATAAATTTAAAATAAAGTTGTTGTACGTACCTCTATTGTGGATGCTCCAACCGAAATTCAAAATAGTTATTATCTCCTCACTTAGAGGGTGTTTGACATTTGCTGAAAGATTTGGTGCGGAATAATTAAGTGGTTAGAATGATTAAGAGACTCTCATAATATAGTGCAAAATGAAATATAATCTTTTGGTAATTATTTTACAGCGAAATTAGGGCGTTGAATGATTAAGAGATGTCTAGAATACAAAATCATTTAAATGGTTTTTAGAACCATTAAGAAGCATATTTTTTTCTGTCAAACAAGATTCACCTCTTAACGATTCAGAGGTTGTCTCTTAATAGAACTATTAAGATGTAAATAAACAACCCCTTATACATGTATTTAGCATAACCATATATATTTGTTATATTGTTTCTATTCAATTATTATCGAAGTAAATAATACAGAAGTTATATTATTATATCTGAATATCAACCGTCAAATTTAATCAAACCCGTATGAAACCTGTCTCCAAGAATATCAGTATAACATAATACTTTTTCCTCGGTTACTGAAGCTAATAGCTAGGAGGCATAGGGTTGAACTCATAACCAGTATTATATCTGAATAAAAAGTTAAACTCATGATTTGTATTGTATTTGGACAAATGCATCCACTCAATTTGTGGATGAGGTACACACCAAAGCAAGTTATATTAAAACAGAAGGTATAGTTGCAGTTTACAGGTATGAAGGCATGTGTCACATTGATAACCTACTTGCATGTCTTGTACTCTTGCTTTCTTTTACGAAAGATTTCATAATTAAATTATAATTAATATAAAAAATCATTTTTAATATATTAAAAATCAAATTATATTTTGTTTTGGAATATTAAACTATTAATTATATTTGTTTATTTTTACTTATTTTGAAGAACTATATTATGATTCAAACGCTTACCATTACGTCAAAAGCAATTGTTGGTGGAGAATGCACAATTTATTTTCTTATAACGTAGTAGTCACCGTCACGTTTCGATTTAGAAAGATGTTGGTCAATGAACCAACAATCCCCCCCCCTCCAGCATCTACCAGCACTAACAAGATCTTCGCTGGAAGATAATGGCTGCACGGCATGCCTTTGGCATTATTATGCACCTCATGAGATTCGAACTCGTAACTTGCTCTGATACTTCATGTTTGGATACAAACGCTTACCACCATGCCAAAAACAATTGTTGGTGGAGAAGGTGTTGTTTCCTTTTTGGCATAGTAGTCAACGCCATGTTTCGATTTAGGAAGATGTTGGTCAATGACCCAACTAAATACTGTAATTTTATCAGTAAAATATGTATTTTACATTAGGACTTTCTCCTTCAAATCAAACAAACAAAAGAGGGACTACATGAACGAACTCAATCTGAAATATGAACCATAAAAAAACGCTTACTAAACCAATCACAAAAATACCAACTTTGCTACCTATCATCCAAATAGTAATTATTCCAATAGTATTGGCCATCTACTCCACTCCCGTTCAGACTTATGATATAATAGGTCCATTTAAGAGCTGTTTGTTTATCTCTTAATAGTTTCATTAAGATGCATTCTATGAATTGTTAAAATGTGAATCTTGTTTGACAAAAAAAAATATGTCTCTTAATGATCTTAAAACTCTGTGAATGATTTTGTATCATAAGTCTCCTTTAACCATTCAGCACCTTAATTCAATTGTAAACAATTATCAAACAATTATATTTCATCTTTCACTATATCATGAAAGTCTCTTAATCATTTTGTACCAAACCATTTAGCAACTGTCAAACAACTTCTTAATTCTTTTCCATTTTTAACTATATTTTTCTATCAGAAAGTTAAAAATATAATAATATTTAAGGTGAATAAAATAAATAAAAATAAATTTTCACCTATATAAATCATCAAAGTCAATTTGGAATTTTGACTTTTTACAAGTTATAAAGGTCACATGTATACACAACTTCTACCCTTTGAGTTGACTTTGCACATGTTAAATGAGTTGACTCTAAAAAGAAGCCTCATCTTGGGGAGTATCTTAGACAACTAATACACCATAAACATCAAACATGAACATATCTTTTTAGAAAAGAATTGAAATGGTCAAACAAATTTATTAAATTGAAAAGGTTATAATATAAAAGCTGTATAAAATAGCTGATTTATATATAACAGTTGGTTGTATATCATCCTAATTAGGATTATAACTGAGTTTTGAACATAAAACGACTTAAGGGGTACATAAGCAATTGAGAACTGAACAAATAGACAGTCTGATATACATAAAGTAATAGCATGAAAAATGAGAACCCTAATCGTCCTAACGATATCGCCTTTCTTACCACCCTGCCTGATCCACCAAAAAGCACCTCAACAAGTCTCTTGAGGATCAACAGGGATTTTTCTAGATGTTAAATTTAGGGTTTAAGGGATTAGTCAGGGTTTCGCACAAACTGTTTTATTCATCTATGATTAACAAAAATAAGACAACTGTCTAGATTTGTTGCATAGTCATATGGAATGAGTTGAACAAAGGTAGCGTCTAATGATGAAGCTATTGCGGTAAATACACCTTGAAAAACCTGGAAAATCACACAATACTGAAAAAGTCTTGGTGAGTTTTATATTATCATAAGGAAGTCTCAACAACTTGAAAAAGCTAAAATTGGCACGTCCCTCACACTAAATCTATAACCATATCAAGATGACGGTGCATTTGACTTGTAGAGATCTTAAGAGTTACTTTCTCTCTCTCTTACTTTCTCTCTCTCTATCTATATATATGTATGTATATATATATACATGACATTTCACTTCTTCTTTCACCCATAGAGCTTTGACAAGTATTGCTAAAATGACGGTACTTCCATTCTGGCTTCTAATGTAGATATAATAAACTGATCAAATATGTTAAAATGATTGTGTTTGTTGTAACATGTAATGATACAACAGTTGTATTTTGATTTATGGGTACTTTTTGTTAACGGGTTTTAAATGATGTTTGCAGCAACGGATCGTGATAAAGATGCAACCCAAGTGTGGAAGATGTCGAACTAGGGCAATGATGGTAGCTGCCCAAGCATCAGGTACCTCTTCTTGTTACGTTTCACTTCATTTCTATCTGTTTCTTTGTTCTTTTCTAAACAAAGTGTTTTTTCTTCATGTGAATTCAAGAATAAACATGTAGATATAAGCAAATTGTCGAACCATATTCTTATCATACGTTTTGTGCAACTGAAATTGTGTGTATGGGTGTGACATACATGTGTAGGTGTGTATTCGGTGGAACTGCAAGGGGATAACAAGAACCAGATGGTGGTGACGGGAGATGGGATAAATGCAGCTGCATTGACAAGCTCGGTGAGGAAGAAGGTTAAGCATGCGTCACTGGAAACAGTTCAACAGATATAGCTACGATCTTAACTTCGTTATTACATAATTAATTGAAAGGACTAAATATTGTGTTGATCTGAATATAACATTTATTTTAGTATGTCATGTATTTATGTATTAAAAGTAATTTCGTATGGTAAAATATATTATATTTTCATCATATCTTTCAAATTGATGGTATATTAAGAGGAGATGATTAACCATAAGGGTGGTGTCTGATTGGTTTGAGTTAGGCTCCAAAGGTCAAAAGTAGCTGAAGGTCTCATGTTCAAATCCAATGAGAAATAAAAATCCCGGCCACAGAGATTCAAATGTGGTGACTCAAGGCTATCTGCAAAACAGGTGATCGTCTTGAGATTAGTCGGCTCGCATAACGAGTTGAATATCCAGGTTAATAAAAAAAGAGATGATTCAAATTTTGACTTTTTACAACTTAAATGGTACATACATGCACATAATCTTGTACCTTACTTGTACCCCATGTTGACTTCTTGCTTCTCACATGTTAATTACTTCAAACTATTGAAAACTTCGATTCAGATAATTACTGTTTTCGGTACTGACTGTTGCAAAATTTTAATTACTGGTTTGCTTATTAGCACGATGTTTGTATTATTCTTCTGCAATCCCGTTTTCATAGTTTATACTACTCTTGTTTCGCTCGCTGTTACTATAGAAATTGCTTTCACTTTCTTTTCTTTTGGCTATTAAGATTTTCTTTAATCCGACTTGCTCTCTCTTGACCGTCCATGGATTCAGCAGCAATTTAAAAGGTTAAAATTTAGGTTATAAAATTCAAAAAGATTTGCATCACAACCGATACATTTTCTTAAAAAGGATCCAATAAATTAATATAAGAAGTAAAAATTTACTAAAACAGTAATACGTTCATGTCAAAAAGATAAAGTTTGAACTCATGATCTGAACGGCATTATAAAATGATTTTGACTACTCGAATGAGCCCAATTAGACATAATCCAACAGTTATATCAAAACTTCAGTATTTTAATACGTATTATTGATTTAGAGTATTTTCTTCGTTTAAAAGCTTCAAAAACCATGTGAGCAAAGTTGTATTTCTGAACCTATGGTGGACCCCTAGCATATCATAACCACAAGATACAAACTTATGAATATAGTAAACTTTTGATTGGGGTTGAGTTTATATGAGACCAGCATGTTTTCGTGAGACTTATGAGACCATTTTTTTACACTTGAAATTTCACAGCGAAACACTGTGAAGGTAAACCAAATTCGAATCTTCACAAGAAAAATATTGTGAAGGTTGTCTTTACAGTGTTTTGCTCTGAAGTTTCAAGTGTAAAAAAGTTGTCTCACGGGTCTCATGAAAACATGTTAGTCTCACGTGTTCTCAAGTATATATATATATATATATATATATATATATATATATAAATCTTTCAAAATTATCGTATAATAATCCAGAATAGAAATACATGTGTTTGTGATTATTATCGTTGTTTATAATACAGATACAATAAATTAATCAAATTTGTTGAAGTGGTTATAATTTGACGACTGTAATTGTTTGATTGATTAATTTAAATATAATATTTATTCATTGTTAATCAAATAATTTTTTATTTTAAATTTAATACTTATTTTGAGTCTTAAGCGTATAATATATATAGAAACGAAGTTTTAAACGAGAACAGTAACAAAATAAGAGAATACAAAAACAGTCAAAATCACGTATAAAATCACATGTGATTTTACACTTACGATCAACACAAGGGTGTGCGAGCGACATGGTTTGCAAGTTGCAACCTCAGGTCGCTGCTTAATTCGTTCGAATCACATGTGATTTTACACGTGATTTTAGCGTAAAGTCGCATGTGATTCGATAGTTTTCTTATTATCTTATTTTATTATTGTTCTCTGAATCTGACTCTGTATAGAGACAAAATCAAACGAGAAGACAATCACTTTACGAGAAAACAACAAGTTTCAATATCACATTAAGATTATTACAAAGTAAAATCACATGTGATACAACATGTCTAAAAGATCAACACAACATGTTTGTATCACATGTGATTACGTGTTTCGTATCATATGTGATCTTGAAACCACATGTTGTATCACATATTACTCATTAATTAACACATTTGTAATTTTTAATTCAATTTGTTATTTAAATTATATTTTTCATTCAAATATGTTATGTGGATTTCAATTGGGCCGAGTCCAAATACATAAGAAGCAAATTGATCTCAATTGGGCCCATACCAAACGTAAAACGATGAGTGGTCCTCGGTGTTTTCCGGTAATGGACGGCGGAGATTGGCGGTGGTCGACGTGGTCATTTCTTAGCGTCGTTTGATGCTTCAAGTTCAAACGCGGTGGTTCCGATCAGGCTCTACTCTCATACTTCTTCTAACAATCAACTTTCCAGCGGAGAACAGCCATGGACGCCACATTGATATTGCCAAACGTTCCTCCTCCAGGTTCCAAGAGCTTTTCACGAATCAATGAAAGATCTAACAATCTATATCACGGAAGTCGTCACCGATTCAGTAGCAGAAGGAAGCGAATCTCTGCGATCGTTGAAGCCTCCGCCATTACTTCCGATCCAATAACTCCACAGATCACCTGGCAAATCGTAGTCGGCTCCATCGGTCAGTATCTCGTAATTTCTTCATCTAACAACCACCGATTTCTCAGAAAAACCGAATCACTTGTTTGCAAATTACTCGTTTCGATTTTTATCATATTCACTAATAATTTAGCGATATTCGGGATTTTATTTTGAAATTGCAGCTGGAGTTACACCTTTCGTGGTCGCTGGGATCGAATTTAGCAAGCGAATTGTAATACAATCATCCTTCTTCTTCTTCTAAATTGGATTTAGAACTTTGGTTATAACTTTGGCCGCCATGGCAGGTGGCTCAAAAACAATGCGTGCAGTGTGGAGGTTCAGGGCTTGTTTTGATGGAAAAGGAGTACATACGATGCCCCAATTGCGGTAACCAGGAAACAAGATTTGATTACTTTTTTTTGAACAAAATATAGAAATTGACTAGTGAATTTTGAAGTCAAAAACAAGTTTGTTGCATTTGGGTGGTAAAATGACGGGATGATTTTGTTTAAATACATAACAGATTCAAATTCGAATCCCACAGGATACGTGCTTGAATCTCTTGGCTTGATTCAGGTCACGAAATGCCTCCTTATACGTTGTGGATGGGGGCGGTTCTGTATGGGATCGGTTGATAAAGAGGTGGACCTAGAAATTTTTTCAAAGATGATACAATTTGACTATATAATATTAGTATATGTCTGTTGGTTGGTTACTTGTTCTTACATAGAAGAGGCCTATATTTGAGTCATGTCAGGTGTATTTTCAAAAGCATAATAAGTCTATGAAAGGACACCAAAATTTAAGCTGACAAACAACAAATTTGACAATAATGGGATTCAAACCCAAGTATTTTGTACAAATGCAGAGCTTTTCCCATTTCAGCAGTGGCGGATCCAGGATTTTTGTCTAGTGGGTCACCTTTAAGGTAGACTAGAGGCCCTCAAAGTCGTCCGATGTGTTTTTAACCTAACTACAACGTTTCGAGGGATTTTAAAAGTTTTTTGGTTGATTTCGAGGGATTTTTTAGTGTTTTTGTCGATTTCGAATAACTTTTTTGGTTTTTTTTTATTGATTTCAATAGGTTTTTTGGTTAGAGTAACGATTTCGAATGGGGTTGGGGGCTGTGGAAAAATGTATTGGGGTGAAGTGAAAGGTAAATCATGTAAAACCTAAATATTAACCTAGGAATTTTTTTTTTTTACTTTTTGACTGGGTCCCCCCCCCCCCCTTTTGCAATTGTGTCCGCCCCAGCATCTCAGCCAAGTCTTGTGTTAACATGTCAATTTCAAAAACTATATGATGGCACCCTTCAGAGACGTAATTTTTCCCCTTACGACGGAAATGTAATTTTTTCCATGTCACCGTTTCATTCCATGTGGGTCTGCCCTTAAGTTTATGTTACATGTAATCAGTATTTTGTCCAAATAACGAGTTTCTTGTTGACAAATTTGTGATTTTTGTGGGTTTTGTAGGTGGATTTCTGCCATGGCAATCCTGGAAAAGATTCTTTTCTGGTTAAAGAAAATTCGACCATATCTTTGAGTCTAGATTTCAAGTTCAAACACACTATATGGTGTTAATATGATACAATATGCACATCAAAATTACATTGTTGTTATCTGTTGTATCAATAAAAATGTATCTAATTAGATTTTTTTTTGTACATGGTATCAATTATATCTGTCATGATGCCTGAACCTTTCAAGCCTGTTTTCAGTAAAAAAAAAAAAAAGGTTTTCCCCTTAAGGACGGACCTGGGATTGAAAGAGTGTCTGATTGGGTTTTTTGCATGCTTTTACAAACTTAACTGGGTTTTTTGGGTCTTAAAAAGAAATTGGTTTGATTGAGCGTTAAAGTTGGGCCTGTGCCAGGGCCTAGGCTCGGGCTTACCAGGCCATCATGGTTGCCTTAAGATCCTAATGGCAATACTTCTTGTCGTGTTGCATTGCAACAATTAGCCGTCATGATGAACTGTTGCAAATAGGCATGGCAATCGGCCTCGACCCGTCGGGGATCTGGATCCACCCGCCCCGATCAGGGACGGGGATCTCCGCTCCTCTCAAACAGGGGATAGGGACGGGGACGGGTATCGCACTCCCTACCCCGCCCTGTACTCATTGTATATGTTTATTAAAAGATTTAATATATATATATATATATATATATATATATATGTTAGTTATTTCAACTAAATAGGTAATTCTTAATGTTTTATTTTCTAACTAAGTTTAGAATCTAAAATTGTTATTTTTTTTTATGTTACTATATAATATTTTAGATATCAAGTAAAAATACAATTACTCGATATGTTTGAATATTACTCGATATGGTTTTGGATATTACATGATATGTTTTGGTATGTATGACGTTAAGTTTTTTTTATTAAATTGAATTTCTTTTGGTTTGAGGTTATTAATTATTATATGACGTTATAATTTTTTGTGTTAAATTAAATTCCTTTTGATTTTAAGTTTATTGGAAATATGTGGGATTTAAACATGTGTGGTGTCTCAAATATTTGATTTAAAATATCTCACATAAATAGGAAAAAAGATTCCCACCAGCTGGGGATCCCCGTTATCGTTGAGGATGGGGATGTGATCATATTCTTAGGCAGGAATGTGGATGGAAACGGGGACGAAGATGAGGGATCGAGGATGGGGATTGAGGTCTCTTCCCCATCCCCGTCCCATGCACATGCCTAGTTGCAAATGCTTTATGAGACCTTGATACACACGTGTTTTGAACCAACTTTCAGACTTCGCTTCTCGAGTATTGTTGGGCAATAGTCTAATTTTTTCCTAACCGGATAGAACCAGAGATGTACAAAAAAGCCCAAACAGGATTTCAACTTGGCACTGGCCCGATCTTAAAGCTAGATCAAGAAAAACATGGATTTTTTTTTTGCTCACTGAAAATGGGCTTGTGCATCTCTAGATTGAATCAAACCAAACGAGCTCAATATATTCCATCATGAACTGGGATGGAGCGCAAAAGGACGTATGCAACCTTGTCCTTCAACTCAGAGAAGAGAGAGTTCCTTTTTGTGAGAACCTCCGTACCATAGCATGATAATAGGTAATTATCAAGAAGAACGAAAGGAACCCCGTATACAAGGTTGGAGTCTGATTTGTTTGAGCTTCGCTCCAAAGGTCAAAAGTACGAGTAGGTCCCAGGTTCAAATCCAATGAGGAATAAAAATCCCCTTGTGGCCACGGAGATTCAAATGTGGTGACTCCGGGCTATTTGCAAAGCAGGTGGTCGTCCTGGGATTAGTCGGCTCACATAGCGGGTTGGATATCCAGGTTAATAAAAAAAACTGACGTCTAGGAGGTGAGATGTATGCAAACCTAACATCTGTCTTCAAAGATAGAAAGGGCATGTTACTTAGCACCTTAACGAGAGTCACAACTTATTCAGTTGGTTATACATGACTGTTTGGTGAATGGCTTAATGATATAAAAAGTGACTTATTCAGTAAACTTCTAGGCGGAGTTTTATGCAGAAAGTCAAGCTCCCAATCAAAAAACATGTTTTTTCCATCTATGAAAAAACTTTTTCAATCTATAAAGACAGCAATGACACTCTATCGCAAGAGATCATATGGCAGACTGATTCAATAACCTTCGAATCAACTAACCGTGACGGAAATTTATTAACACTCTACAACTTAATCTTTATACAGATATTTCAGTAGCCGGTATCTATCAAGATCGAAAGTTTTCGCTCGGATTATTACCCGAAATACCTGCAATTTAAGACGATCACGAAGCAAGGTAATACCGCACTCGGGTTCTTTACAAACACGCGATCAGGTTTCACTGCGGCGATAGAATCATAATCACCTTCATAGCTCTTATCGAACATATTCACAACTCTTCCAGCAATCGCTCTACAAACCATAATCGCCATCTTCACATTATTCACATGTGAATCCACATTCATGTTGATAATATCTTGACAACTTGTGCTCAACCATATTCCAGTTTTCTTTCTTGCAGTGTAGAAACCTGATTGAATTGCACTGCAGATGCTGCAATTCGAGTTTTTACAGAAACCAGATGGTTCGGATTGCTTGCAACATGTGAGGTTTATGCCGTAGAACAGTAACTGTTCGTTACCATCCACCGTGTTTCTTGGATTCTTGTTACAATGCTTTAAAGCTCGGTTCTTGACGTCTTCTCTGAACTTTTCGAATCTTTCTAGAGTTTCTGATGAATTTTTAAGCTTGAGGACTTGTTTTATAGTTATCGAACCCCTTCTGGTGTCGGTGGTTGTCGCGTTGAAGATCTTTTCGATGATGTTTCTTGACGGGTCGCCGATCTCGAGTACTGTGTTCCCTGAATCATTACCGTTAAAGATGTCGTCGTCGTCGTCATCATCATCATCAAGTACCGTTTACTAATGCAAATATCTTAAATTTTTATAAGTTATTGTCGGGGAAGGTTCGATTTGAGAAACTTATTTAAGGGGTCAGAATAATTAAGAGGCTCTCATTATATATATATATATATATATATATATATATATAGGGATGTTATTCTACACCCTTTGTCATTCCTACACCCTATACAACCCTCATCTCAACCATTCAATTTTTAATCAATTAATTGTTTCCTAATATATATTAGTATTAATCATAATTAATAAACTATATTCATATTCCGTAAATATTCAAATCACAATAAATGAACTCCAATCATTTCTATAAATATCTCAATTAATTGGATTGCAAAGGTTGTACAAATGCACAAGTTTGCAAACAATTCATTTCATACTAACCTTATAAACTAATCACATCCATTCATTTTTTTGTGAAACACCAAGATTGAAACAAACTAATAAGTAGTGTATAAAAAAAATTACAGCTATTATACATATGAACCTGATGCAATCATATATGACCTATGAACGTGTTTCATTACGGTTATTATACATATGAACCTGATGCAATCATAAATGACATATGAACCTGTTTCATTACAAACTGCTATACATATCTATGAATATAAATTTGTTTCGTTACAACTCTTATACATATGAATCTGATACAATCATATATGACCATGTTTCATTGAACATTTTGAGCATATTTCATTAAAAATTACTCTGTTTTATTGAATAATTTGAGTCTGTTTCATTGGAAATTAGTAGCGATTTTTTTAAACAGAATTATTTAACATTTTTTAAAATGTGGGGATTTTTTTCAAAAAATTCAATGGATACCTCAATTAAATCTTTGTTAATATTGTACTAATCAATATATCATCTATATTTATATAAGTATTATGTTGTTACCAAACTTATCTATTAATATTAAATAATTATCACACATAAGTATTGTAAATTCAAATGACCATAATACCCGTATAAATTTAAAAAAAAACAAATAGATTTACGTGATTGGTTGTAATTAGTTTATAAGGTTTATTGGGCGTTTGTATTTGATGATTCATCTCTCTCTCTCTTCAAAAGTTTTAGGTGTAACAGAGCCTCCAAAAAGATTGAAACGTCTACAATAATCAGTATACAACAAAACTACAAGTAAGAATGCTAGAAACATATCCCGCTTACCGTAAAACCAGTTCCTCGGGTTTTGGTTGAGTTCTTCCGAGTGTTTTCGATGAATGCAGGTTCTAGCCAAGACGGGTCTTTCCGTGCCCAGAATCACATCCGTTCGCTTGCCTCTGCAGTACACTTTCCCTCTCAACGAAGCCCACAAGGTGTGCATGGCTCTTGCGGCCCGTAATCCGGCTGCGGTGTCCGAGCCGGTGCACCGGAGTTGTGGAATGGAGTGGTGTGTTAGCATGGGGGGCTAAAGGTGGCTAGAAAAAGTGGATGAGGGTTCGATGGGTGGAGGTCCGTGGGTTTACGTGGTTGGTTGCATTAGGAAGAGAACAAAAGGAAGAATTATGGCAATGATTTGGTATGTAGTGAAAGCATTAAATGATGGTGATGGAAAGGGGGTAGTTGTGTGTGTTTCGTATAGCTAAATTGTATGAAAAAATAATGTATTTTAATTTAATTTCTGTTTTTGATAATATATTTTTAGAACTTTAATTTTGGTATTGAAAATGTAATGTTTTAAATAATTAAGTATCCGGGTAACCGGTTGAAGCATTAACAGGTTACCATGCTGATGTGGCGAGTGATGTGGTTGCCAACTCAGAATTATTTGTTGAAGCATTAACCAGATACCACATCATTCGCCACATCAGCATGGTAACCGATTAATATTTCAACCGGTTACCCGGGTATTTAAATATTTAAAATTTTACATATTATGTATCAAAATAGAAGGTCTGAAAATATGTTGACTCAAATAGGAATCAAGTTAAGGTACGCTATTTTTTCCTTACCCGGGTATTTAAATGTTTAAAATTTTACATATTACATAGGGAAATACTTACTCTCATTTTTCCTTTACAAAAAGTCAAACCTGAATTCTTTGAAAAGTAGAGAGTAGAAATTTAAGAGATGTAATCCCGATTTTACATTATTGATATCATTTTTAATAAGCTCTATATTTGATTACAATGAATCTTCTTTCTTTTTTAGCTTCGTACATTAACACACACAAGGATATGTGTGTGTGTGTGTGTGTGTGTGTGTGTGTTTTGTCTGTATATATAGGGTTAGGTTCCGGTGAGAAGGGAAGTTACTATGAGAAGCGTAAGAAGAGATTCTCCACCCTTGGATCAATCCTAATTGAATGTCTACACTACTGAGGTGCACCAAAATGCACCAGATCAATTCTCTTCTAAAGCGTAATCTATGGTTACACATAGGTTTAAAAGTGATTAATAGTTCAGATCTTTTCTTACGAGATAAATGCATGATAACGAGAAGATAAGAACGTTGAAAACCGTTGGACAAGGTACATTCATACAAAACATCCTTTTTGTATACAGTATGGACCCACAAATTTGAAATTTATGACTTGTCATTGGACTGAATTGTGGATTTGATCCCTCTGGTTTGATGTTTTCTTTTACTAGGATTTTTACAGCATGTTTATTGTGGATTTAGTCTTTGTGATATTTAATTTGTGCTGATCGTAGTCTCTCTGACTAACGAATCTGTTAACTCCAGTAAGATGGACCTTATTTACCTCTCATATGATAACCATGGAACTAGTAAGATAGATCTTATTTACCTTTCACATGATGATTGTGGGACCGGTATGATGATTTGATTTACCTCTCACACGATGATCGTGGGACCATTATGATACACTTGATTTCCCTCTCACATCCAGTACAATAGACCTAATTTACCTCTCGCATGATGGTCATGGGACCAGTATGATAAACTCGATTTACCTTTCACATGATGACCGTATAATCAATACAATAAATTTTATTTACCTCTCACATGATGACCGTGGTACTACCAGGGATGGACCTACTTTGGTGGTTAAAGTGGCACGTGCCACCATATTATTCCTCTGTCGAAGGGTAAAAAAATTTAGGTTCGTGAAAGGTGCAACCATATTAATCTGTTGTGTGACACTGTATATATTTTGAAACTACAATGAGAACATGTTTTATATGGTAAAGTTGGCTTGCAAGACTTTTATTCTACCCCAGACCTAAGTTCGAATAGTGTTAGTGTCATTTGTTAGTCAAATGGTGCCACTGATTGGAAAAAAATTGTATATTTGTTTCTTATAGTCAAACAGTGTCACCATTTGAAATTTTTTCCCTATAGTTTTTTCTTATAGTCAAATGGTACAACCGTTTGAAAAAAATTCTGGATTCGTCCCTAGGTACTAGTACAATAGACTTTATTTACCTCTCACATGATTATCATAAGACTAGTACAATAAATTTTATTTACCTCTTACATAATGACTGTGAGACCAGAACAATACAATTTATTTAGTTCTCACATGATACCGGTGGGACCAGTACAACAAAATTTATTTACCTCTCACGTGATGGACTATAGAACGGTACGGTAGACCTGATTTACGTCTCAAATGACGACCATGGGACCAACATAATAGAATTGATTTGTCTCTCACATGATGACTATGAGACGAGTACGATACACCAGATTTACGTCTCCCATAATGGCTCCATTTAACACTTAAAAGTTGATGACATTCAAAAATGAGACATCGTGAACCAATTTCCATGGGTTAATCATAGGTTTAATGTTGTCACAGTTGCAAAACAAGCATACATACATACATACATTCCTTATTCCAATATCTAACATGTCTTCCCTTCCCATTCATTTTGCATAATACACAGAGAGACTCTCTAACAAAACCTTTAAAAAAACACCCATTCAAACAACTATACCCTCATTACAACATCTCACTTCTTTTCATCACAAATTCTACATTCGATATGCCTAATCTGCGGCTAATATCAACACAACGATACCTTTTATCCATTTCCGATCAGCTTGAGGGGTAAATTCGTAATTCTTACACCCTTTCGACCACGTTGCAGGCCTTGTTTTATTCTGTTTCTCAGAGAGTCGTTCTATGGCCCCAAAAGTATTCTTCCAAGGTTTTGTGGGTACGGATTAGAAGAATGGTTTAGGGTCGTGGAGTCAACATTACAGCCTTCGACATCGTTATCTGTAGTAGTCCCGTATACGTCGTTCCAGTGAACGACTTTTCTGAAATTTGAATTTGAAACGTGGACTTGACTGTGGAGAGTGGCGGCATTTTGTGGTTGTGGTTGATCTGGGATCCTATTGCCGACTACGAGATCAAGACAAAGTGCATCGGTTTCCTCTGATCTAGTTCTTGAGATTCCGCATATTGTAGCGTCATGGCTACTGTTCTTCATGATGGGTACATCATGATTGTGTTTTCCTTCGTATGCGGTTATGACTGCTTTAGGATCATGGGATGCCCGCTCTACGTGTTTTCTTACTGTGCATCCGGCACTTGTGCACTTGTAATAACTCCTGCATAATGTGGCGATACGTTAACAAAAGTTCTTAGGTTTAGCGGTAGGTTTTACACATTCAAGTTCATCTAATTCAATGATTGATTGTCATTACCAATTAAGCAGTTAAGATTTTATAGTTCTGTACTTCTTTTCTCTAAACCAACCGAACTCATTATATCCCACACACAGATAAAAGCTATCTCGCGTGCAGGGGAAAGATATATGCAGACCTTGCCATGAAGACACCCGGCTAAGGGTCTCAAGAATGAGTGGGGAAATGAAGTTGCAAACGACTGAGAGCAGCTACGGCTATGGGCTGTTTGGTTGTTCTGCCATTAAGTCCTGTATGGATAAAGTTGTCTATGTGAATTAATCTATCTGTACACATTGGGAAGGTTTTTGTTTGGGAGGGCTTTTTCATAAATGGAAGGTGTGTTTTTTAACTGGGAGGGGCAGGTTTGGAAAACACGTGGCTTTCTGCATAAAGTTTCTCTCTAGAAGCTTACTGAATAGGTCCTTTTGTATATCATTAACCCACTACTAAATAGTCATGTGTAGCTGACCCGAATAAATTGTGTGTCCCATTAAGCTCATCAAGCTGCTAGCAAACTAACCCTATATTTGGCAAACTAGATGATAAGCTAGTTGTTGGCAGATAAATACCCCCGAAACTTATTGAAACGCTACTTGAGCTTATGGCTAAAATGGGGCTTTTCAATAAGCTCAAAAAATAAGCTAGCTTGTGGTTGCCAAATATGGCTTCAATAATAATTGGAACAAAATTCAAATTTTATTTGATCATGAAATGAATACACACCTAGGATTAGGATTTCCTCGCACGACTTTCTGACCATACTTACGCCAACGGTATCCATCATCCAATATATCAACCTCGCTGGTAGTTTGGACGACCACTCGTGGCTCACGGATAGGCTTAACCACCGGAGTTACATCAAGGGCAGAGAAATCTGTTCGCCTGATCACAATTAAAACACTGAATATTAGCATTAAAGTACAACCAATATTAGCAAAATATAAACTTTTGTCCAATTTCCTCACCTCTTTTTCAAATATGGATCATCATCATCGTCAACCTCATCATTGGTGCGGTTCAATTGCCGAACTGACCCATCCGTACTGTCTTGATTTGCTTGTCTAGGAGATTGCACAGGAGTTCCACTGGCCTCGAAGTTAGGATTCTGGCCATTATTTGCAGAGAGGCCTTCAACAACAATAAAGAATGAATGAAATAGAGAAATAGAAGATAATGTTAATAGTGATTAGGGTGCGTTTGGTATCCAGGCAGGACAGGACAAAACAGATGTTAGCAATTTGGTAAGGCAGAACTGGATATGATAGAATTAGATAAAATGACCAACTTACCCCTAATAAGTTGTTTATATATTTTATATATCTCCAGAAGTTGGGCGTTGAAAGTGATGTGCTGTTAGCCACGTTGGGCATGGATATATGTCTAATTAATTTATGTAATTTATTAAATTATAATGAAATAAATATTTTTAAAACAAAAATATATCATTAGAATCAAGACAATTAAATTGACACCAAAATGAAAAGAAAATATTTAGTTTCCAATTTTTATTTATACATTTTCTATATTATTTTTTTATTATTAATATCTAATAAATTACATAAATTAATCAAAATATAGAAACCATATAAAAAGAATATTTTGAGCAGTAAAGTGAAAAAGGTCATAAAATACAATAAATAAAATTTAAAGAATGAATAAAATGTAAAGATGGAGGTGTATCTGATGTTGTAGGAGAGAAATAGCTTTTATTTTGAGATTATATTGGTAAAATATATGTTTGTTCCACCTTGTTCTATGAGGTGGGGGTGGAACAGGCCTATTCCACTTAGTTCCTGTCTGTTCCACATAAAAGTTCTGTCAAACATGGAATAGTGATCCCTCTTCTTCTGTCGTCTCCAGTGTACCAAACGCACCCTTAATGACGAAATAATACAAATCTACAATCATGGGAAAGGAGAGTATGAAAAGTGCTCCACTTACCTGCTTGATAAGTTGGATATTGAACTTTATCAGAATTTTCCTCTTGTATCGACATAAGAGCACCAGCACTAAATCGTCGGCTAGGTTGAGGTTTGGGATGATCATGTGTACCCTTATACACAATCTCTGTTATTTGTCCGGTATAAGAACGTTCAAAAATCTTTTTCACTTCACAATTGGGATGTGTACACTTGTAATAGCTTCTCGGATGTTCACTTCCTTTCACGACTTTCTGCCCATATTTTCGCCAATTATATCCATCATCTGATGACCTGTCAACTTGGATTGCGGGTCCAGAATCTTTAGGCTTCCCCGATCCATTTGTGTCCTCACAAGGCATGTATGCAGGTGCAGTAAGACTTTGTTCCTTTGGTGACGCCATTTCCCACCTGGCTGCAGATGGAGAACCATATGACCGGGGCTCGCTTTGGTTTTGATATTGCCCACTTGGTTCACCTCGTTGAAGGTTGGAACATGCAGAAACCTTTCATGCAACCAGTATTATAAATCTCTTTTGGTAAACTCTAGTTTCTACACATAAAGGGGAAAACAATACATGATACAGGAAAAAGGAATACACAAGAGGTTCGAGTTTCTATCGATGAAGTACTGCTTTTTGTAGTTGGTATGGACAGCCTTCGATATGGTGAGAGGATAAATAAGAGAAATAAATATCAAATTTTCAAAGGGGGGGGGACTTTATAATTGAAGTACACACACTGTGGCATAATGAATAGAAAGTGAGAAGAACTTCAATTCAACCTCCATTCAGAAATTAGCACTTTTATCAGTGGATTGGGTTACTACAGAAGTGGTGAAATATAGTTTTTAAATCTAATAGCTTATACATTCAAGAAAGTCCGTTTGTTGTCGATACTTAGTTTGGTTCTGTTTCTTCCTAGTTCTATGATGGGTCCCTTGTTTTTGATTTATTGTTCCAATAAGTTACAAGGAAGCTCCTCAACACAGAAGAGTACACCCCGTTGTGATCATGACAATAAGTAAATGAGGCAAGTTAAGATAGGTTGGACAAAGATAACCGAGATGTTAGCAAATAAACAGAAGACTGAATGCATTGGTGAAAATCGATAAAACAGCTTCCATAGGACTTATTAAGAAGAATCAAACTATAGAAGTTTTCCTGTGAAGACAAGATCAGTGATCACCATATCAGTACTTCATGACACTGAAGTAGTTCTAAGCATTTCATGATCCCACAAATTGGTTCTTCTATTTTCTCAATATTATTCCTGATAAATCTTACCATTCGTTTCTTCTTTCACATCTCAGGATTGTTGGTTAATATTACAGTTAAATATTTGACAACTCTGATTACCACCCCCTTTAAGGAGATGTCAAAATACTCCTTTAGGTGGCCACAGCTGAATCCTACAGCCACTGGCATGTGATTCTTGTTGGTATTTCCATCAACATAACTAAGCTTTAGCAAACCCAAAGGATATTACAGTGCCACCTATTATGCTATAAATCATACCCAAAGTTCACATGACTTCAGCCATGTAAAACGAAGAAAGAAAGAGAGATTATAAAGGAAAAAACACAAAAAATACATCCTTATAGATTTCTTAGAAACTAATTGATTAGACCAAATAATAAGCTAGGTCCATAAACAAAAAAGAGCAACTTAAAAACAGTAAGAAAAGATGAATCTCAAGTTTTTGTACATGATCACTGCTGATTAGAGCTGTACCTGAAATCCTCCAGAAGAAATCTGTGTAGCGGATGTAGACTGGGAGTGCGGTCTAAACTCAAAAAATCCAGAGTTACTATCATCCAAGGCCTTTCTGGCAGAACAATTTGCCTCTAAAGAGTATGCAGCAGTGCCAATTGACCTTTGCATCAGTGAAGACTTAAAGAAAGAACCTGTAGTTGGAGAAGGCTCGGCCTACAAGATTAAAAAAGGGAATTTTATAGACTCGTCGTCAATAAGCTTCATAATTGTTTATTAAATACTATTATCCCCTTATTCGCTTGCAATTTATTCGCACAAGCTGAAAACATGATTCATATGACTTTTTCAAATTAGAGAGTGCACAACTCACCACAGTCTTGATTCCATGACTCTAGAAATTACCCTAAACAAACACAGCATAATAAGGGAAAGGTGCCAATCGCATCCAAGAAAAAGGAATATTCAGCTTTGCAAAGAAACAACACTGAAAGCGTATTGAGTACGACAAATTGGATCGAAAAAAGTATCTATAAACACAGCTAATCAATATTAAAAACTATTAGGTAAGCACAGTTGCATAAAGAAGAGACCGATGGGAAACAACATCATTGTAAGCATCAGAAAACAACGGTCCCAAACGGACACACACAAGCATAGAAATTGTAATATATTCTCCAAATGAGCACTTCAAAAGGATGGATTCATTTAATTCAATACACAGTTCCATGAAAAACGAACACCGCATCTAAATAAGAATATCAAACAAAACGCACTTCAACAAAATCTCATTTCATCGATCATGAAGCTAATCTCAATAACAACAGATCACATCAATAAAATCACCAAAATTCTCCACTAATCCTACTCTGACGCAACCATTTATCCCGATTGCTGATATATTTTTCATAAAAAAACACCAAACACCTGACCAAATTAAACGAGGTCTTTCCTTTCATAACTAGCAAATAAACTCATCTATTGAGAGCTAAAAGGAAGAAGAAAATTTGAATCCAAAATTCCAAATCGATTGAAGTCAATAGAAACAAACCTATATATACACACGAATTATTAAATCTAGCGAGGCAGAGAAACGAAACAAATCTTACCTTCATGTTAGTCAGGAGGACAGGCGATTCGAGGAAGGAGGTAGGACTGAGACCTGGAGGGATGGTGATGCAGGTGGACCTTGAAATAGGGAGTTTAGCTGGTGACATGAGCTTGTATTTAGCACCACCACCACCACCGGCGGTGGATCCGACTCCGACGGCATCTCCTCCTCCTTGTCGGCCACCGTCGCCATTGGAGGTGGTGGTGGAGGAGTGAGAGTGAGGAGAATGTTGGTCATCCATGGAGGAAAAAAGAAATTGTGATCCAGTTTCAGGTTACGGTGGGGAAGAGAGAAAAAGGGGTAGCAAGTAACAGGGGTGCTTTCGTCATTTCACATGTTAGAGTGTTGACTTACGGGAACTTGCTTGTCTCATTTGTTCAGGCAAATAGAACATGATTATTTACGCATTTTACGCGTTTATTACAAAAATGGTCCTTAGACTATTCAAAATATTCATTTTAGCCCCTATACTTTTTAACATTTGGTCATCCTAATTTCAGTGGTGGAAGATCAACGACAGTATTGCGAATTCCGAAAGTGAGAAATGAAATCATCTGGACGGATCTTTGGCTTCATTTTGGTTGAAATCTATTTGGCAAGCTACACTTTGGTATGCGGTATATATCTGATATGAGAACATCGTAACCGAGTGATTTTTCAGAGTAAGGGGATGTTCGGTACAGTTTAATGGGTGGTATAGCATTTATGGCTTATTCGATAAGCCATACATTGTTGTTTGGAAATGACTTATTGGTTCAGAAATGGGCTTATTCGTTCAGTCCTTTGAGTAGAGTCATATATGCTCATCCCTCCTCTTTCCACTCCTACCCTTGTGATAAATAAGCTCCCATTTTCTCCTTTCAAAATAAAACCAGTCTACCATCGCCGGCAAAGTCCAAATCTCTCTTTCTCACGTTCTCACTCACGGCAAGAAGCTTCATTGGAAAATGCTTTCCAATTCTCCGACGATTTTCAGGTTCTCCATCCTCTCCGACCACCACCATCGCAGCTACAACCACCACTCTCTATCTCATTCTCCGCCATAGACGCAGCTCAACTTGCCAAGTTTTGGAATAAGTATTGGGGATAATAATTGCTTAGTATTGAATTTTCCTTCAATGTAAAACAAAGGGTAAAATAGTGATTTTCACCATTCAGATGTTTATTCAGCAACCAAAGAACAACTTATCAGTTAGCTTTATCACTACATATAATTTTATCCATACAGGACTTGATGGAAAACGAACCGAATGCCGTTAAATCTTTAACTAGCAAACCTTTTATTTACAGGTATATAAACTAGATCTTATAACTAGATTTCAAAGAATTTGAAAATATTGTATGTTGCAGGGCTTTTGGCTCACTGCGTTGTTTTTTACATCCCCTTATGTGTCTCAAGTCTTTTCTTGGTTTTTAGCGATCTTCGTTACTACTGTTGTTTCTGTTCTTTTGTCTAAGGGGCCGTTTACTAAACACTTATTTGGTAAGTGTTTAACATATAAATTTCTTCATCGAATGAATATGAGAAGGGCTAAGAATCTTACCAGGTAAGAGTAATGAGAAAAATTGAGAGTCTTACCCGGTAAGTGAGAATGACGACTCTTACTCATGTAAGCGTTTTGCCAGTAAATTGTTGCATTCGATATGTTTTGATGTACTAAAATCTTACGCATCAAAATAAATTATAGTGTTGACTCCTATTACTAAGCGCTTACCGGATAAACATTTGGGTAAACAGTCCCTAAGTTAGTTCGATTTACCCTTGTTTCGAGTTAGTTTGTTTCAAGTTAGTTGTGTAGCTTGCAGAAGCTTTTTTCGTTTTTTCTGTTTGTTCCTTTGATTTCTTCTTTAAAAGGAAAACTCAGATATGTTTTTGCATGTGGATTTAGCAACTAAGTTGACTTTCAAACTAAAATTCTTCGATTTATAACATATGTCTATTAAAAACTTATGTCTTAATTGTATCCATATTAAATAATGATCTGATTTGACTACACAACTGATTCATATTTCATTATTGACAGGTATCGATCATTGTACATTAATCATATCATTGTCATAAAGTTAGCATCAAAAGTATGTATAGTTGCATGACTCTTACTACGTTAAATAAATCTTGATGTTGAAATAAAAATAGCATCATATGCAACAGGTCGTAAGTTTTTACATCAAAAATATACCAAAATGTCTGGCCCAACAGTATCTGGGTTACTAAAAAGATCAGAGTTTCAAACCTCACCAAAAGTGAGAAAAATGTGTAAGTTCAGTTGTTATATATAAATATTATATAGTTAAAAAAAGTCATTTGCAACAAAACTATGAAACGAACCTACTTTTTAGTAAGATAAAGTCACTTGTAGTCTATATTTTACTTATATTCCAAATCTTATTGTATTTCAGTGGTTTTGTTATGGTGCTCATCAAACCTAAATACATCTCTTGACCTCGAACCCAATCCCCGTTTAATCCCCCTACCCGACTAATCCCGAACCCCTTGGGTTAAAAAACAATAAAAAATGTAATTTAAAATAAAAATTAAAATAAATTGTCACTAAATGAGACGCTGGTGATTATTTTCTCAACGGACTTACCGGTGGATTTTTGGTTTTCTGATAGAAAATAGCCACCGAAAATTAGCCAACTTTTTTTCTTTCAGTTTGTTTAAAAAAGCGTAATTAAATTAAGAAATTATTGATGAAATTTAAAAGAAAAATGAATTAAATTACTGGTTGATTTCCGACGGAAGTCAACGGAAGTTGACTTTTTTGTTGTCCACCGGAGATACCTAGTTTTCTAGTAGTGTCTTCGACCCTGCCCCGACCTACTTCAAGTAAGAAAAAAACCTCCGTTTTTGTCTTGTTACCTGCCAAAGCAAAGAATCTCCGCACTGTTAAAGTCGGATACTCTTCCGCAAAGGTAAAATTTACATCTCGTGTCGGTTTTAGACGCATGGATAGTGTTAAAGTATGTATAATACACTTGAATCTCTCTCTAAAAAACCGTTACAGAAAGACAGAGGTTCTTATACATATACAGTGTGATGGTTCATGTCTAATCGATGTAGAAATAAATATGTGTACAGTATATAGTTGGAGAAATGAAAACATTAAAGTTAGAGATGATGTAGAGAATGGCAGTGAGACAAGAGATCCAAGAATGAAACATCTTTTCAATTTCAAGCACATGAGTGGTCCAATTATCTATCTGTTGGATAATTGTGCACTTCTCAGATTTTTGTCTCTAAATCATCTAACTTTTTGTCTTCCCTACAACAAGTAACATCCTGCCATATATTATATATATATATATATATATATATATATATAGGAAGAGGGGATGAGTTATTATACAATCTTTTATATTTATACAATCAATACAATTCAATCTTAGTCGTCTATTTAATTTGATGAATATGTGATTTCATAGAAGTTTTGATTGTTTCCTAATATAAAGTATTGATCATAATTAATGAACTTTATTCATCTTCCATAAATATTCAAATCATAATAAATCAATTCTCATCATTTTCATAAACATCTCAATTTATTGGATTACATTGGTTGTATAAATGTAATAGGTTGCATTTAGGAGCGTTCAAATAAAAACTTGCCCCATTTGTGTAAACCGTGTAAATCAATCTCATTCATCCATTTTCTTGATCAATGGTTAAGATTATTTTACTTTATTTTAGAAAATTAAAAAATAAAAAATATTAAAAATTTATTTTATTTCAATACTAAGGGCAAAATTGGTAAATAAAAAGTTAACATTTGGTAACTCCTTTGTAAAGTAATATACTATTTTAATGTTAACATTTTTTAAAATAGCATTCATCAATAAGTTATATCAAAATCATACATAAAACACAACATATTCAATAATGTATAATGAATCATTTCAATAAAAAGTAAAAAAAAAAATGAATTACATTATATGAATGAAATGGTTTCAAAATTTGATCGACAATCTAACAAAGTTATTACCGATCATATTTTGTATTTTTTAATTTACTTGTAGACGGATTCGTTACATTTAGATAATGAAAATTTTTCATTGTTTAATGAGCTTATTAAATTTTATGATTACGCAATAATTAGTTTCATTGTCCTCATTTGATAATGAACTTTATTCATTTTTCGTTAATTCATCATGAAATTATTTCATGATGAATCGCTTTTTCTATGCACCAGTTTCATTTAGCATTTCATCTACTGAACCATTCACCTACACCATCATTGTTCATGTCTTAAAGAGGTTCATGACTTACTGTTCAATTACATTATGAACCCGTTTCCTTGTCATTAACACGTTACATCTACTGAATGGACCCCCTACGTAATCCTGCAACGTGGTTGGCCACGAAACAAGTTCAATAGTAATTCAACCAATCGCACGTGAACTCGTTTCATTGTCATGCTACCAACTAAACGGATCAACTTCAATCACAATGCAACATGGATCACCATGAAACTAGTTCATGAATCATGAATCAATTAGAACATGAACATGTTTCGTCATCATGAACCTATTTCATTAACATGTACAATATGCCTAGAAGAAGCAAATAAACCATTTTATAATGAAACATTTTCACATTGAAACATTTTCATGAACATTAATTTCATAAAGAACAAAATATAATATGCATCCGTTTCATCATACATTTATTTCATAAAGAACAAAATACATATGCACCCGTTTCATTTTCATCCTACTAACTAAACGGATCAACTTCAATCACAAAGCAACATAGATCACCATGAAACTAGATCATGAGTCATGAATCAATTAGAGCATCAACATCTTTCACAATCATGAACCTATTTCATTAACATGTACAATATGCCTAGAAGAAGCAAATAAACCATTTTACAATGAAACCTTTTCACATTGAAACAGTTTCATGAGCATGAGAGTTTTTTCCTCCAACCTCAAATCAAGATTTCATTCCATAAAAAGCTAGAATCTTCATACCACGTTTCCAAATTCATTGAATAACAAAAAATTAAAATCAAGTTTTTAATATTATAATATAATAAATTTTTTAAATGTTACCATTTATATAATTTCCATTATTAAATTTCTTTATTTAATATTTATTAATAACTTTCTTATTTATCGTAAAAATATGGAAAATAACCGAAATACCCTTATTAATTAAATTTAATTAAAGAAAGATGGAATTTTTCTATTGGTCGAAATTGGTTTACACGGTTTCTTAGAATTGCATGGTTTTCATTTGAACCTGCCCCTATATATAGAAGCGATCAAATGAAAACCACTCCAATTTGTAAAATCGTAAAAACTACCCCTATATATATATATATATATATATATATATAGAGAGAGAGAGAGAGAGAGAGAGAGAGAGAGGAGCGATCAAATGAAAATCATCCCCATTTGTACAAACCGTACAAACCACCTTCATATATCGATTTCATTGTTTAATCTTATGAATTTTTTTCATGAAATTATTTAATCTTATAAAATTATTTCATATAATACTTTTTTTGATGAATTTGTTTTATTTATGGTTATGAAGTTGTATCATATAATATTTAATGAAATTTTAATGAACTCAAAAATTAAAATAATAAAGATGATAATATCCATGATTAACACCCTCCAMAATAAAAATGGTTAATCAACCTCCCATAATTACAAAAAAATGAACAAAATGAAAAATTATGATTGGTTGAATGTGGTTTTCACGGTTTGTACAAATCGGGTGGTTTTTATTTGAACGCTCCCCTAATCAAACTGTTTTCCACTACGGGGACTTTGTTTGATCCCCCCCTTATGTATATGGATTCTATCGCTCCTAATCTCTCTTCCCCCTTCCCAAGAAGACCTCTTTAAAGAATTGGATGGGGAAAGGCAACAACCCGCTTTTTTTTGTGTCGTAGGGGAGGGATTGACCTTTCTAACGCATATTCAGTCGTACCGGCATGGCCCCATTGATTTCTTTCCGATAGGAGCATCCAGATTTTTACTTGCGCTTGGAATGCAAAAGCATTCTTTTCAATGCCAGACCCCATTCATTCCCTGTGGGTTCCTCTTCCTCCAATTCTTTCCATTCTACCAATGAATATATATATATATATATATATATATATATATATATAAAATATATATGGGATTAGGTTAATGGAAAATCATAGAAAAATAAAGAATAAATTGCATGAAAAAATAGCGTACTTTAACTTGATTCCTATTTCAGGAAACATACTTTCAAAACGTCCATTTTTTGGTACCTAAGATGTAAATTTTTAAACACGAGTAACCGGTTGAAACATTAACCGGTTACCATGTTGATGTGGTATCCAACTCAGTATTAAGATATCTATGTTTAAAACTATACATCTTAGGTACCAAAATGGAAGTTTTAAAAGTGCATTACTCAAGATAGAAATCAAGTTAAAGTACGTTATTTTTTCATGCAATTTACCCAAAAATAAAAAATCAAGAAACACCATAATAACCATTTTTATTGTATCGTACGTACATGTACATATAAGTAATATGTAAGCAATTTTTCCAGTATGCACACATCCTAGAAACTAGGAAACATCTTTAATTACTTATATGCATATGTACAGACTGTACAAATAAATGATTATAAAGGTGTTACTCAGTTTTTCTTCTTTGTTGTGGGAGGGGGTTTTCTCCTAAACCTCACTATATGTATAAAAACCAAAAAAAAATCATATATATAGCTCGAAAGCAGTATATGTGAAAATTGGATCTAGAAGAAGTGAGATACAATTAGCAAAGTTAGGATCGAATTTATCATCTCCAACATATTCTCCAAAAAGAAGATGGAGATTTTGGATAAATTTTGCTCCAACAGATTCTTCAACAATTTGGGCTAATAATATGGATAGGATTGTAACAATCAATTACAGATTCTCTAAATTTGGAGAACTCTCGAAAAATGATTACCATAAATGTGAAACAATTTTTATTATTCTCACTGATAAAAAAAATATTATATCCTCACTGATAAAGAAAAAACCTTGATTTTAATGGCCAAAGAAAAAAAATAATATTTTATTACATGTATAAAATATTTTAATAATAATATGTTGAAGATTTTGAATTTTTGATCCTCTATTATAGAGATTTTGGAGAATATGTTGGAGATGCTTCAGAGGGATATGTCATGCAGCGTGTGTGGGAAACTCATACCTCGATTCAGCGTTTCGTTGATTGGTAATACTACCGAAAGAGAGAAAAAAAATCAAGAAAACTTGAATTTTATTAATCAAAACCCGATATCTAATACAAGCCATAACACCGTATTGAATACTAAAACCCTAGAAAAACAAATGGAAATAGCAAAAAATCACAAATTTGTCAACAATTTTACAAAATCCCAAAAAGAAACTTCAAAAAAAATTAATTTGACAACCAAAACGACAAAAAAACTTGGCTAAAAACACGTCGGGGCTGTGGTTTGGTGTGAAATCACACTCTTATTGTACTATGTCACTATGATACAAGAATTGTGAAGTGGGGCTGCGGTTTGGTGTGAGCCGCCGTCGTACCGCCTAGGAGGATTACCCGACCGGGCTACCTCGGGCGGCAAGTGCCACCAACAACATAAATACGTAGATCCGCCAATATATTCATTATGACAGCAAAAAATAAAACCTATTGGCCAAATCTTGCGTAGATGTTTTCAACTGTACCAAGAATGGTATCAGTACTTTGGAGCATCCATCAATCAAAGCATCTAAGGAATTTATCATTCCTTTACCCGCAAACATACTTTCAAGAAACCAAAATTATATCTGAAAAACCCTATTTTCTCCTACAAAGATATGGAAATATTTTGTATAGAGACTTACCTCCATAACTGTCGAGCCAAACCGGACGATCTCAGTAAATCGGAGTCAGAGGTGGGGTCTGAAGATGAGATGTATTCAGCCTGACTTTTTCCACGATCATTATAAGTCCAAAAAGTCTTGATGCATCGTGATCCGGGTTTTTTTGTCACTGCATCAATAAGAAAAAGTAAAGAGAAATCATTGATGGCACTTTTTTCCTTTTTGAATCCTTTCAAATGGGTAAGTCCAAAAATTCAAACACAAAAGCAAGAAGTTAAAGGTAAAGCAAATCCTATTTTCCACCGAAAGAAACCATATTCACACACCGTGCTACTGTATGTATTTCTATTTCTATTTATATTAGAATTAGATCAAATCATACATTAAAAATGTAAAAAGTAAGTCATGATGCTAATGTAACGATGAAATTAATAGGTAAGGATGCATTTAGCCGTATACAGGGATGCCATTTAGCAGTATATACCGACGCATTTAGCGGTATATTCGGGCGCATTTAGGAGGGTGCATTTAGCAATATATAGGCATGCATTTAGCCAACACATGAATATGGTTTTTGTTCAAGAAACATGAATAGTTCTTGATTTTTATGTTTAAACATAATTTTCATTACAGTTTCATCAACAATGGCATCAAACCAGAACTTAAGAGATCTTCAATGGCTTATCCAATCAATCCAAACCCAAACTTTAGATCTTCAGAGCATTTCCTTCCATCTTTCTCAACCAACATCATGTTGTCATCAAGAAACTCAAGATTCCATTCATATAAACATTTCAAGTGACGCCCATTACCAGTTTTCTAACATCCTGACACTCCTAGCAACATCTTCTAAAACACGGGTTTTTCTTCAGAATCTTGAATTTTATCAAGTTGAATGGCAGTTGGAGGAAGTGAAGAGTCTCAAGATCCTGCTAGATAGTTCTTCAAATGTAAAGCATCTTGTGTTCAAGAGGAATGTGATAAATGTTGAGTGTATGGTAGAGTTAGCAAAGATACTGAAAGAAAATGAAGTGATTAAGGAGATCATATTGTCTGAATCAAGAATTGGTTCATTTGGAGCTAGTCTTATTGCTTCAGCTCTGAAGACAAATACCTGTTTAGAAGAGTTGCAGATATGGGAAGATTCAATAGGATCAAAAGGAGCAGAAGAGCTCTCGAAAATGATCGAAGCAAATTCGACGTTAAAGCTCTTAACAATTTTCGACTCAAGTTCAATTACGGCCACACCGTTGATATCTGCAGTGCTAGCAAGGAACAGATCCATGGAAGTTCATGTATGGAGTGGAGGACAAGATAAAGACAATAGCTCGAAGGTGATCGAATTCGCACCCGAGAGCAGCGTGCTACGAATATACAGGCTAAGCGTCTCAGGGGCATGCAGGGTGGCTTGTGCTCTGGGGTGGAACACAACGGTCAAATCACTTGACCTCACCGGGGTCCGACTGAAATCCCGATGGGCCAAGGAGTTCCGGTGGGTTCTTGAACAGAACCACAGTCTAAGAGAAGTGAACCTCGCAAATACTGGCTTAAAAGACAAGGGAGTTGTTTATGTTGCGGCTGGACTTTTCAAGAATCGGAGCTTGGAAAGCTTGCGCGTAGATGATAACCGGTTTGGTGGGATAGGCGTAGAACACTTGCTCTGCCCATTGACTAGATTTTCCGCTCTACAAATTCAAGCAAATATAACTCTAAAGTCGATAACATTCGGAGGAAGAAGAACGAAGATTGGGAGGGATGGATTGATAGCAATCTTGCAGATGTTGACCACCAACCAAACTGTAACAAGATTGGGAATATATGAAGATCAAAGTTTAAGACCACAAGATATAATCAGAATCTTTAAGAACTTGGAGAAAAATGCTAGTTTGAAATGCTTATCTTTGCAAGGCTGCAAAGGGGTTGATGGTGATTTATTGTTGAAGACTATAATGGAAACCTTACAGGTCAATCCTTGGATTGAGGAGATTGATCTTGCAAGAACCCCACTTCAGAATTCGGGAAAAGCCGAAGGAATACATCTAAAACTAGGCCAAAATGCTAAATCCGAACCTGAAATCGATTTGCTTAAAGATATGCCTATGACCATGCCCAAGAGCTGCAGAGTCTTCATTTGTGGACAAGAATTTGCTGGTAAGAATTTGCTCTTTCGTCATGTAAGAACATGTGAATCCCCAAATCACTCTCCAAAAGAGCCCTTGAGGAAAAGGGAGGTTCCAACATATATACTGGAGAAATGATCCAAGTCTAGCCGAGTGGGACTCCAACATGTCCACTCTGATCCTAGAGTGTCAAGAGGGGGCTAGCCAGAGTGTTGGGTCCTTATAGTCGCAGTCCTTTGATAACATGTAAGAATACGTGGAACCCCCATATCACTCTCCAAAAGAGCCCTTGAGGAGAAGGGAGGTTCCAACATATATACCGAAGAAATGGTCCAAGTGTAGCCGATGTGACTCCAACATGCCCGCACTAACAAAGGCTAGATGAACACAGATGATCCCAGAGTGTCAAGAGGGGGTTAGCCAGAGTGTTGGGTCCCTATAGTCGCAGACCTCTGATACCATGTAAGAATACGTGGAACCCCCAAATCACTCTCCAAAAGATCCCTAAGAAGATGGGGGAGGTTCCAACATATATACCGATAAAATGGTCCAAGTCTAGCCGATAACACCCCCCCTCCCCTCAAACAGAGACTAGATGGCCCCATAGTGTCAAGAGAAGGCTAGCCAGAGTATTGGGTCCCTAGAGTCACAGACACCTTGGCTCTGATACCATGTAAGAATATGTGGAACCCCCACTCTCCAAAAGAGCGCTTGTGGAGAAGGGAGGTTCCAACATATATATCGGAGAAATGGTCCAAGTCTATCCGATGTGGGACTCCAACACATCAAAAATTAATATTTCAAGTTGTAGTAGTTATTTATAGATGAATATATAATCAAGATTTGTTGTGTATATGCAGGTAAAACCACATTATGCAATGCCATAGCACAAAATTTCTCTTCTTCAAAGCTACCTTATATTGAACAAGTGAAAACTCTTGTAAATCCAGTTGAGCAGGTTATTAGAACCACGGGAATGAAAGTAAAAACATTAAAAGATGAAGATACAAAGTTTTCGATATGGAACCTGGGAGGTCAACACGAATTCTTTTCCCTTCACGATCTCATGTTTCCAGGCCACGGAAGCGCTTCATCTTTCGTGATCATTTCCAGCTTGTTCCGCAAACCAAATAACAACGAACCAAAAACCCCATCAGAGTTAGAAGAAGATCTTCAATATTGGCTCAGGTTCATAGTTTCAAACTCGAGAAAAGCAGCTCAACAATGCATGCTACCCGATGTAACTGTCGTACTAACTCACCACGACAAGGTTGACCAACTATCGCTGGATTTCCAGAATACAGTGAATGCTGTTCAGAGATTAAGAGATAGATTCCAAGGGTACATTGACTTTTATCCTACGGTATTCACAGTTGACGGAAGATCATCTGCGTCTGTGAGTAAACTTACACATCACATCCGCAAAACTAGCAAAACTGTTCTGCAGCGAGTCCCTAGAGTTTACGAAGTCTGCAATGATCTTATAAGAATACTATCTGATTGGAGGTCAGAAAATCACGAGAAACCGGCCATGAAGTGGAAAGAGTTTGGAGATTTGTGCCAAGTTAAAGTTCCATCTCTAAGAGTCCAATCAAGAAACAGTCAGATACTAAACAAAGTGGAGACACGAAGAAAGGCAGTTGCAACATGCCTTCATCATATAGGAGAGGTGATATATTTCGAAGAACTAGGATTTTTAATTTTAGATTTCCAGTGGTTTTGTGGTGAAGTACTCAGTCAGCTAGTGAAGTTAGACGTTAGAAAGCTGAGCTTTAATGAAGGCAATGCGGGATTTGTGAGTAGAAAAGAGTTGGAGAAGATTCTGAGAGGAAGCTTACGTAGCCAGATTCCGGGGATGGGATCCAAGATTTTTGAGAATTTGGATGCCAGTGATCTGGTGAACATGATGCTAAAACTCGAACTCTGTTACAAACAAGATCCATCTGATCCTGAATCTCTACTGCTGATTCCTTCTCTTCTTGAAGAAAACAGAACAAGAACTCCGAGATGGCAGTCAATCACACCCGGTTGCGTTTTTGCAGGAAGACATCTCGAATGCCATGATTCAAGCCACATGTTCCTCACCCCAGGCTTCTTCCCCAGATTACAGGTATGTTGTTGGTTTGGTTAGGATCGCTTTAAACATTTGATTCTTGTTCTTGTTTTTTTTTAAGTATATAATATTTATATACGATGAAACTGGGAGGCTTGAACCCTTGACCACCAAAGAGGTTGGGCTCTACCTATAAACCAGGTATCGCTAGGCCAATGACCCTCTGGTTTCATGTTTCTTTTTACTGGAGGGCTGATTAAGCTGATGACCACCTCTTACCAGGTAAAAGGTTCTTACCCTGTAAGAATGGAATGTTGTTTACCACAAATATGCTGACCGAGATGCTTTCTGCCTCAGTCAGTGATTCAGTCAGTGCTTACCCAGGCACTTGGTAAACAACCATATTCAGTCGGCGCTTACTCAGACCACAATCTTAGGGGATGTTTGGTTGGTTACTCAACAGTCCTGTATAGATAAAGTTGTATGTGTGGATTAATTTGTCTATATAAATTGGGAAGGTTTTCTTTTCGGGAGCTTTTTCATTATGGAAGGCGCGTGTTTTTTAATTGGAAGGGAGAGGTTTGGAAAAAAAACTTGGCTTTCTGCATAAAGCTCCCCCTAGAAGCTTACTGAATAAGCAACTTTCTATATCATTAAGCCACTATCAAACAGTCATATATAGCTGACCGAATAAGTTGTGAGTCTCATTAAGCTCATTAAGTTGATAAGAAACAGGCCCTATTCAGTTGGCGCTTACCCAATTGTGTTGGAAAACAGCCCCTTAACTTTCTTATTTCCTTCGGAAACAGGTTCACCTACACAACAAGATCACTGGTCTCCAGAGCCAACACGGAGCAACATATAGTCTAGAAAAATTCCTCATCTTGATAGACATCAATGGGATCCATATCAGGATCGAGTTGGGAGGACAACTAGGGTACTATGTAGATGTGCTTGCTTGCTCCACCAAAAACCTCTCTGAGACCCTTAAGCTCTTTCAGGAGCTTATTTACCCAGCCATCCAGAGCCTCTGTCACGGGGTGACATTGATCGAAAACATCCTTCGTCCAGAATGTGTCAAAATTTTGACACCCCCTCGATACCGGAAAACCCAATCCGTACAACTCTCTCAATTAAAACAGGCTTTGCTCTCAGTTCCAGCAGACAGCATGTATGATTATCAGCATACTTGGACTCCAGTCACTGACTCGGGGCGACTGGTATTGGGACCAGGGTTTGACTTTGCCCGGGATTTACTATCCGATGGTGACTTCAGAGAAGTACTTCATCGGAGATATCATGACCTCTACAACCTGGCTGTGGAGTTACAAGTCCCCGCAGAAAACAACTCAGATGGATCAGGTCACCCTCAAGGAGATGAAACTGGCAAAGTTGACCCATCATTTGCTGGAATTGCCAAAGGGGTAGAAGAAGTCATTCAGAGACTCAAGATCATTGAGCAGGAAATCAGAGACTTAAAACAAGAAATCCAAGGGCTAAGATACTATGAACATAGGCTCTTGACAGAGCTGCATCGCAAGGTTAACTATCTAGCGAATTACAATGTCCAGATAGAAGAAAGAAAGGTACCAAACATGTTCTATTTTGTTAGAACTGAGAACTACTCAAGGAGATTGGTCACAAATGTGATCTCTGGGATGACTGCGCTCCGGCTTCACATGTTATGCGAGTTTAAGGGAGAAATGCATGTTGTTGAAGATCAAATTGGCTGTGAAATGATGCAGATAGATAACAAAGCAGTGATTTCTTTGGCTCCATACATGAAAGGTTTCATGAAGCTATTGACATTTGCTCTGAAAATAGGAGCTCATATAGCTGTAGGGATGGGGGAGATGATACCAGATTTGAGCAGAGAAGTGGCACATCTGGCTGGGAACCCTCTTCTTTATGGGGCTGCAGGTGCTGCAGCGGCTGGGGTAGTAGGGGCGGCGGCTGCCGGACGGAGCAGAGGGAGATCAACTGACATTCAGCAAGATATGAAAGCAGCACAGCAGTGGGTTGTGGATTTCCTAAGGGAAAAAGGGTGCTCCACAGGGAAAGATATTGCAGAGAAGTTTGGATTGTTGAGAATTAGGTACAGGGATGATGGTCAGGTTGCTTGGATATGCCGACGTCATATGTATACAAGAGCCAATGAAATAATCGAGGTACCTATGTGATAAAGAAAAAGTGAGAAGGATTTGGTAGTTTGAGGTCAAGTTATCGTTGTATGTAACCTTGAATTTGGTTACCATAGCATGTATAACTAGTTAATATATAAATATTCAATTATCCCTCCACCACAATGGGTGGTCACTCGGTATGCCTATAGATAATTTTCTCAAAGCCAGGCTAAATGTGCATGTGTACCACGCAATAGCTCAAAAGCTCTGGGACATTTGGAGGATTTAACAGAAGTGATAGTCTACATTAGGGAAATTACCATATATTAGTTCATTAATATGTGCATATATATGTGTATATATATATATATACAAGCCTTGACATTTGTGCAACCAATACAACCCAATTTCAACCGTCCATTTCATTTTATTAATATGTGATTTCATAAAAGTTTTGATTGTTTACTAATATAAAGTATTGATCATAATTAATGAACCATATTCATCTTCCATAAATATTCAAATCATAATAAATGAACTCTCATCGTTTCCATAAATATCTCAATTTATTGGGTTGCATTGGTTGTACAAATGCGATGGATTGTATTTGAAACAAACTCTATATATCTATAACCCTAATAAATAAGTAACTTTTGGGACACTTGGCATGTTTCTGTGCGGCGGTTATTGATTTTTCCCGCCTAAAACATGTATCTAAACACAATTTTCACTTACGGTTCAAATAGGTCTATTTAAATGACATGTGTCCCTTTGGACGGTTAATTTGCGACGGTTATTAATTTTTCCCGCCTAAACATGTGTCTAGAAACAATTTTAAAAAATAATTTTCCCGCCTAAACATGTGTCTAGAAACAATTTTAAAAAAATAAATTACAAGTGTGCACTCCGCATCAAAATAAACTCATGTACAATAAGAGCTCTTACTGTGCATGCAGAGCTCTTACTGTGCATGCAGAGCTCTTACTGTACATGCAGAGCCTCTTAGTGTAGTCCTTAGGACTCAGTCTTTTGAAGGGGGCTGGACCAAGAGCTCTCATGTAGAAGACATCAAGAGACAGAGCTCTGACACAAGAGTTAGGTGTCTCATATACAGAGTCTGTGTTGTA
>NC_037544.1:766912-771548 GCF_001531365.2 Cynara cardunculus var. scolymus
TAAACATGTATCTAGAAACAATTTTAAAAAATAAAGTACAAGTGTGCACTCCGCATCAAAATAAACTCATGTACAGTAAGAGCTCTTACTGTACAGGCAGAGCTCTTACTGTACATGCAGAGCCTCTTAGTATAGTCCTTAGGACTTAGTCTTTTGAAGGGGGTTGGACCAAGAGCTCTCATGTAGAAGACATCAAGAGACAAAGCTCTTACTCAAGAGTTAGGTGTCTCATATACAGAGCCCGTGTTGTATTCTATGATCATTCATATCTGTAAGATAAGTTTCTGACATGATTTACTTTTTTCAAATTATCCCGTGTGTAATCGAACCTATATATATATATATATATATATATGTAATATATATGTATATATATGTGTATATATATATGTGTATATATATATATATGTGTATATATATATATGTGTGTATATATATATATATACATACACATATATATATATACACATATATATATACACATATATATACATATATATATATATAGGTTCGATTATATGTATATGCAAGGATGACTTGTCATTGCCAATTGGTTTTGACGAAAGCTCAATGATCCTTTATGATCATTTCAACATAGGAACTAGGAAGCGATGCATTTTTCAACTAATGGTCATTTTTCATTCAAGACTTGATCCAAACAGATCCTCTAAATCATATAGACCTCTTCTCCATAAAACAATAAATCATGCTTTACCACACATGCCCTTATTTTTGTTTCCAGATTAGACAGACAGCCATTTAATATGCATGTAGAAGTAATACAAAACAGACTCAATATGGAGTTAATTTAAACTTTAATCTTCCTATACATGTGGGTCATGGCACGTTGAAAAAGAATCCATAAAAAGGGACAAAATTATAACAAGCTCATATGAATTTCATCTGAGACATCAAAGGTTATATTCGATGGATGTAGAACATACCTACAGCAGCAACAATCAAGTGAACCTAATCTTTTTTGGCGCGGTAATGAACTTGCCATATCCATATTTCTTTCTCAACCTTTCCCTGACATAATCATTTCAAGCCTATATTCAAGCTTGTTGAGGAGCAACATGTAACAGGAGATAATGACCAACACCAAATAGGGATGAACCACCAAGGAACAAAGCCATAGTCATCCACAATTTCTGACATGTCAAGGGAAAGCATAAAACCATCTTGCCTTTTATTATGCGTGCTATCAAGAAAATTTGAATAACAAAATAACCAACACAAAAATCATTATGTATTCAACCCATACAATCCACATATGCTCACAATTTGCCAACACAAATACTAGCCCAACATTGTTAAGAGATGAATTAGAAGTGGAAGGCTAATAGTTTGAAACAGCCATAAAATAACTAAGAAGGCGCCAACCACTAAAAGCACTTAAAAGAACTTCCATATATAATTTACAAGAATCAAGAAGTTACAAAAATTATAGCATTCCACATCTACATCCGAAATTGGAGAGTGAGAAACAACCTAAATAATGGATTTCAAGGACTTGAAATTGAACCCTCTTAACCTCCAATAGTAGGTACACTACTGCATAATATAATCATTGTAAAACTAGAGACTAGTACGCATATGGATGGACAATAAAGAAAGGTTCAGACGCTCGCTTCCCATAATTGATCCAATCACATTCAGTTACTAGATAATTTTCATATGTTCTTATGAATACCTAACTGGAATTTTACCGAACATGTAACAGGCGATTTTGTTAGACACCCACCATATAAGGATTCAACTCCACCGAATCAAATACACACACACACACACAGATGAATTTATGCACACGTATATGCAAAATTGAGAGAAGGGAAGAAGATCAAAGCGACATACCCACTTCGATTTCGCGTCTTCTGATCCTGGTCTGGAGAAACTGTTAGATTAATAAGATGTTTTCAGAAAATTTAACCTAACAGATAATGAACAAAATATTTGGTCCTCCTGAATCAGCAATACAACAACATCTCGCAAACTACTTACTTCCTCAGTTCTCAAAAGAAATAGCAAAAAAAGCACCTGATCCGTTTCGATGAAGTATTAACATTAACTGCAATTCGAACACCAACCTTATTATCTTCAATTGCTTGTTACGCAGTTCAATGTGCTTGGCGGATTTTTTTAGAACAAATACATAAGTATATAACTATTCAAACTACAGTTAATACTTAGAACTACAATTAAAAGCAAAGCTATAAGATCTGGCTTTAAAATCCATTCTAATAACCAAATCAGGAAAGGTTATCGAATCCGTGCAAATGATTAGTTTCAAAATTGACGTGGAAACAATGAACAACACTTTTGAGAACATAATATAAACCAGAAGAAGAATGTTTGAACAGTTTGCAGAAGTTAGGTGGATCGGAGAAGAGAATACGACCTGTATTTTTCCGATGAGGTGTTGCCGGAGAGGAATGGACGACTGTTACACTGTGTTCTATAAACTTTTTAGTACGATAGGAAATGGAGGGAAAATGGATGTTGTGGAATTTTACACGTGTTTTGGTATTGTTTGTAAAAATAAATTAATGATATGGTATTGGTAATAAATGCTTTTGAGTTTTTGAAATAAATTTTTTTTGATGAAGTTAAATTATTCTAACTTATAATAATTTGATAAGAATTTTTGTAAAAAAATATAAATTGTTTCAAATAAGCAATCTCAAATATATTTCTGTGTTTTTCTAATTTGAGGAGAAAAGGGAGTAAAGTAAAAGAAAAGTTAATATTATGGAACTTTTTGACATTTGTTGAATAATTTGGTACAGAATGATTAATAGGTTCTCATAATATAATACAAAATGAAATATAATTATTTGCTAATTGTGTACAATAAAATTAGGGTTCTTAATAGTTAAGAGGCACATATTTTTTTTACCAAACAAAATTCATCTCTTAATGATTCAGAGGTTGTCTCTTAATGAAACTATTAAGAGATAAACAAACAACCTCTACGTTTTTTTTTTTTTTTTGGATTTTGTTGATGTGGTTTTGAAATTTCACTTTTCGTCATTATTTTTAAGTATTGAGGATTAAAATAATAAAACGATAAATTGTATGAAAAAGTAATATACTTTAATTTGATTCCTATTTTAAGTAACGTATTTCTAAAACTTTTATTTTGGTACCTAAAATATGAAGGTTTAAACATTTAAGTATCCGGGTAACCGGTTGAAGTATTAACCGATTACCATGTTGATGTAAAGTTTTAAACATTTAAGTACCCATAACCTAAAACCATGCTTCAACCGGTTAACATGAAACTTAAATGTTTAAAATTTTACATCTTAAATATCAAAATAAAAATTTTAAAAATATATTACCTAACATAAAAATTAAATTAAATTAAAATACGTTATTTTTTAATATAATTTATTCTACTACAAATTTTAGCATGTAACATCAAGAATCAAGATTAGATTAGTGGTTTCTTAATTTTCATGTGGACCCAACATTCATTATGATTAGCTGACCTCACAACTTGATTACATAATCATATCCTCATGTTAATAAACACATCTATTGTGATCAAAAAGTCAAAAGTGTTTGAAGATCTCAGGTTTGAATCCAAAAATAAATATAAATTCTCTTGTAGTTATTAAGGTTTAAATACGATGACTTCAAGCTACCCACAAAATAGGTTATCGTTTTGAGATCGATCGGCTCGCATAGCAGGTTGGATGTCTAAGTTAACAAAAACAACATATCTCTTAAGCTTTTTTTACCGTTTTCAAAAATAATTCACTCGTCATTTTAAATTGATATTATTTATATTTTTATTTATAAAAATCTATATAGATACATATTTATTTATATAGAAAAATAATATTATTATTTTCTTTACGTGGATCAGACATGGACTAACCATAACAAGCATGTGTCCCATTATATCCCATAGAACAAGATGGAACAACCTCACTTGTACCAAAATACCCTTAAAGAAACTAAATTTAAACACGCATAAATTCACACATCGTTGGACCTGCTGTTTATCAGATCGACTCCTCCATAGCCATCGATTCTCTCATCAGATCGACGTCTCTTGTTGACTTCCACAAGTAATCGACTCTCTCCTTGTCTACAATCGATTCTTCCTCTGTAATTTCTTGTTGTTGTTGTTGTTGTCGTCGTCTACATAAACCGGTTTCTTCTTGTTGTCTACATGGACCTGCTGTTTACTTGTTTTTAATTTTGTTTACATATGCAAGACTGCAAATATATTGCTTACAAATAATTGATTATTTGGTAATAGAAAACACTAAATATATCACTAGTAATAAATTGGTCGTTTAACCAGTTATGTCATATTCAATCATGTCCTGACGTTAATAGCGCTCATGGGTTGGGTTGATCAAGTTGAAGACATTTGAACAATTCCACTCAATGTTTGCGATTTTAAAAATCTTAACTCAACCTAAACCAAAATGCAACCCAACCCAAACCGTACGAGTTGGTCAAGTTGATACTTTGATACATTAAAATATTCTTCTAACATTGAATATGTTATTTTCATACTCATAATTTATTTTTCATCATCAATCATTTGATACAACTTATTCATATTTCTTACGTGTATTACATTCGGTTAATTTTCTCAATCTATATATATATATATATA